>NC_063163.1:14210880-14393380 GCF_023159225.1 Perognathus longimembris pacificus
CAATACACATCGCAAAAGTTCAACATGTTGACACTTTGTCAAGCATCAAAACACAAAGTACTAGCTCAGACTAATTAGATATAAAAGAATTGAGATCTGCCCCTAGCAAAACTCCTGAAGTAAATAATTATAGGTTCATGGAATAAAGTACTGACTATAAATGGTTATGGTAGAAGTGTGTGTGTGTGTGTGTGTGTGTGTGTGTGTATGAATACAGTTAAAGAAAATTGGTATTATTCTTTTTTCTATGTATATTAGGAAGTAAAATATATAACTATTAACCCCAAACACGCAAAATCTTCAAGGAAAGAATCATATTAGGTTTCCTTAACAGTTTTCTTTCATAGCCTAAGTTTTATACAGTCATATGTATCCCTTTATATTAACTTGTTATGGCAATAAAATTTATTTCAAGGGCTGGGAATATGGCCTAGTGTTAAAGTGCTCATCTTGTATACATGAAGCCCAGGTTTGATTCCTCAGTACCACATATATAGAAAAAAGCCGGAAGTGGCACTGTGGCTCAAGTGGCAGAGTGCTAGCCTTGAGCAAATAGAAGCCAGGGGCAGTGTTCAGGCCCTGAGTTCAAGCCCCAGGACTGGCAAAAAAAAAAAAAAAAATTCAAGATCATAAACTAAGTGCCCTTTCAGTCTGTCCCCCCAGGTTTTTCCTCATTCCCTCATTACCATTCTTAGATAATAACATTTATTTAGCATAGACTATTTCTTTTTTTTATTTTAAATTTTATTGGAAAAGGGAAATGTAGAGTGTTTGCAGTTACATAGTCAGGTAATGACAAGCTATTTCTGTACAATTACAACATCTTTGTAAACACTGTGTTAATTATTTAATAAGTCTTTGGCTTTTTATATGGATTTTAAAAGGAAGGGATTGTTTTTATTAAATATAGAAATGAGACAATAAGAGAAATGTATGTTTGATAAGGTCATCATTCCAGGAAGTGGTGAGGACCATGCTCCAACTCCTAACTAATTTTGTACTCAAGACTTTATGAAGTCATTTGCTTACCAAGCATGTTGCTACAGCATTGAGAGATAGAGTTTATAGCTATCAAGATTCATTATTATAATAATTTGGTTCTGTATTAATTATTCAAGTCTGCATTAATTATAGAAGAGCATTTGAAGAGTAATCTATTTTAAAGGTAAATTTATCTTTAAAAAAACGTGAGGCTACGCCATTTAGTCAGATACTTTACCAGTTATACCAAAAAAGAGAGAAAGAAAGAAAGAAAGAAAGAAAGAAAGAAAGAAAGAAAGAAAGAAAGAAAGAAAGAAAACAAACCTACAAAGTCAAATACTAATTTTTGGCTATCTAAATATCTAAGTATAGCATCAACAAACCCAATTGATTACCTTTATTTTTTATTCTATTATGATAATGACATCATTTCTACAATGGTTGTAAGTATGGATTTCATTTTCTAGCATTGTCCGTAGATAAAATTATACCAACAGTGTTGCATAACAAACTCACAAAAACTTCATATGAACGTCTCTGATTTTTTAAATAAATTATTTGCCAATGGGTGTCTCCTCTTCTAGATTGACTTCGATTGAACTACGTGAACTAAAAGCATGAAAACTTATTTTGTCTAAAGTCTTTTTATCTAATATCTCATAGAATTTCCATAAATTTTGTAATGTAAAATTTATCTTTTCTTTTCAACAAACTTTTTTTATTTACTTATTTGCTCTACCTTTCATTTCTTCTTTCATTTTTCTGTCCTTCCTCACTCCCTCCCCCCTTCCCTTCCTGCCTAACTGCCTGCCTTTCTGCCTTCCTTCCTGACTTCCTGCCTACCTGCCTACCTGCCTACCTGCTTGCCTGCCTTCCTTCCTGCCTACCTGACTGCCTAACTGCCTACCTACCTGCCTACCTGCCTACCTGCCTACCTGCCTGCCTTTCTGCCTTTCTGCCTGCCTTCCTTCCTGCCTGTCTACCTGGCTTCCTGCCTGCCTTCCTTGCCTGCTTGCTTGCCTTCCTTCCTTCCTGCCTGCCTGCCTTTTCTTTTTTGGTGCTGGTATGGGGCGTGGACTCAGAACCTCCAGAGCCTTCTTAACTTTTTCACTCTACCACTTGAGTCATGCAACTTCATTTACCTTTTTTTGAACCTTGATCCTCAGATCTCTGTCTCTTGAGTAGCTAGGATTACAGACCTAAACCACCAGCTCCTAACATTTATTTAAATATATTTCCTTATGAATATAACCTAATATAATAAACACACCTGGAAGTTACTTAAAATTGACAATTTGTAAATCTATTCATAAATTATATTGGGTACTAGAGATGCAGTTAGGTCAATGCTTTAAATAGATCTATGGTAATACACAGAGATGTATTATTTTCATTTAGAATATCATCAGAACTTTTTCATGATATGTAATAAATGTATGCATATCTACCTAGTCTACTTTAAAATATGTATTATGGGGGCTGGGGATATGGCCTAGTGGCAAGAGTGCCTGCCTCGGATACACGAGGCCCTAGGTTCGATTCCCCAGCACCACATATACAGAAAACGGCCAGAAGCGGCGCTGTGGCTCAAGTGGCAGAGTGCTAGCCTTGAGCGGGAAGAAGCCAGGGACAGTGCTCAGGCCCTGAGTCCAAGGCCCAGGACTGGCAAAAAAAAAAAAAAAAAAAAAATATATATATATATATATATATGTATTATGGCTTACCCTTTCTATACAGTTGATCCATTTGAATGTATTAGTCTATGAAATATTTCACAGAAATTTAAATTGCGATCAACATCAGGTGAAAAACAAATTTGCATGCATGCGTAATATTGCTTGTATAGGTCTCTTGCCATCAGAATTTATCCTTAATATTTCAGTATTCTCAAATATTCACCAATTTCTATGCTTAATTTAATTCAAGATGCGTCTTACAGAATGAATTCAAATCACGCTAAGCTTATATTTGGCTTAAAATGTGACTATCCTTCAGAAATTCACCATAGTAGTTTGAGATCCAGTGGCCCATTTATCCAGTAGGGTGGTCACATTTATAACATAAAAAAGTCATCTCTTGTCAGCAGCAAAATCATGTCTCCTCTCCCAACGAAAATTCATTTCCTTCAGTGAATGGTTTCATCAGCCTGAATACATAAGTGAGGAATATGTCTTTCTTAGCAACATGTTTCATAAGCAACAGTGACTCACTGTACTTGCAGATGCTTGCTTTCATTCTGTAAGGAAAGTCATCTTAGACAAAGAGATATGCTATGATTTCCTTCTAGTCGTAGAAATTTTATATAGTCTCTGTAAGGAGACAACAGAGAAATGTTATAGGTCAGACAAAATGAGAGATTGGAGAAAAAGAAAAAAAAGGTAATAGATAAGTAAATTTGAGCTTTGAAGTATACAATTAGAACACTTTATTTTACAACCATGTGAGGTCTTGTATTATTTCCCCATGTATACTTTCAATTATATGACCAAATATTGCATATGACATCAGTACTTGAACAAAGAAATATCAAGAACACAGTTTGGGGACACATCACAAGGTCCCTTATTTCCTCTATTATTTGGACATCTAGATAAATTCAGTAATCATTGAATAGCACTCTAAGCATTTATACCATAAAAACAAAAGAGGATATTCATAGGAGAGGATTACAGTGGCTCAATAGCTATGTTCATATGGTCAGATAAAATGATGCTTACAGAAATGATCTCCAAGAAATGGAAATAGTATGGGATTTTTGTTTGTAATCTTTGCATTTTATTTTTCTTTTCTTTTTGTCTGTGTTTATTCCTTTTTTCCTTGCTTTTGATTTCTGGATCCTTTGTATTGTATGTGTTTATCTGATTTAGGAAAAGGAAGGGGAATAACAGAAAGGTTCCCCTCACTCAGCTCAATGGTGACACCCACTAGACACTATGTTGGAAATGAACTATACAACCTGGGGGTAAGAGGACTTGGGAGGGAAACAATTGGGAGAGAATGAGGGGGAGGGATGACACTAGTGAAAAGGAATTGAACTTATTACCTAGCTTATATAACTATAATCCTTCTGTACATCACCTCTACAATCAAATTTTTAAATAAAAAAATGAAAGCCTAAACAGTGGTTATGGCAGCAGAGCCTGAAGAAGCATGATGGACCTGAATGTGGATAAAATCTTTGGCATGATGGCTACAATATAATGTTGTGACAGAAATCACAGAACTACAATCAAAAGATAGTTGTGGTCTGACACCGTTGTAACTCTCTCTGTCTCCAAAGCAGTGTAGATATGAATGTGTGTGCAGATCAACAAATAGCTCTGGGACAGTTCTGTAATTACCTGTTTTTATGCATTTTTCTATATTTATGTTTATGATATTTCAAGGACCGGATGCAAATTCCACAATTAGTATGATAATGACTTGATAAATAAAAATGAGAATTCAGTGTTGTGAATTGATAATTATAACTCATGCCATAATATTGATTGGAAGTAGTTGCTTCAGTATTCATGTGGTAAAATTGTTTTCTCCTGTGTTTCCTATGTGTAAACAAGCCTAAGCAGTATTCTATATGATAAGGAGCTCTGATGATTAAACCAAAATTGTTGGTCTTGTAATGGGAGGAGATAAAGACCAAGTTTGAGAGCTGGCAAGCTGGAGTGTAGCTATCATCAGGCTCCTAACATAAACCATTTGGAGGACAGTTTCCTAGATAATACGGAGAAAAAAGAACCATATGGAATGCTGCGATCATTACAAATAGTGATTCTCCAGCTCAGTATCTGATTAAATTACAGTAATTACTGCCCATTAGATCAGCAGGAACAAGGAAATTGTCAACCCACCTTAAAGGAAAATTATAATATTCAACTATTTACATTATTTTATTTAAAACAAGTATGAACTCCCTTTCAAGATTTCTACCACAGCTTCATTGTCCTACAAGTTCCTGAGATATTTTTATTGATTTTCTTCATTCATAAATTTTAATACATTTATTAACAGATTAAAAATTTACTCATTTTTTCTTCTGCCATCTTCAGTATTATTGTTAGCAAATATTTTTTTCAGTTTTTTAAAAATGTCTAAAACTCTAGAAATTACATTTTGTTCTTTTTATATTTCCTTTGCCTTATTGTATTTCCTTAACTTCCTTAACATATTTTCTTTGACTTGACTCCATTTTCCTAACATAAATGTTTATCTATAATGATTTGAATGCTATTGGTTATATCTCCTTTGACATTTTGTATACCTATTTCATATCTGATATCATTTTGAATGTAAATGGTTTTCAAAAAAGCATTCACATTCATTTATTCCAACTCTTAGATCTTATTACTAAGATCTGGATGTAATAGATAGTATATAACTTTCTGATTTCTGTTTTTTTTTCTGATCAAGTGTGCTATTGATTATTGGTTTTTGTGATTTCAAATATATATTCTTCATAATATACAGCTATAATGAGTGTTTACTTTTATCTTCTTTATTTAAATTAGTCTAGTGCACTGGATGTTGCTACAGTTTAGAAAACTATGCAGCAACTACTAGTCAGTGTGTCCCTCACACCTAAGGCTAATTCCCCCATGCTTGGGGTTTGTGTCTTCCCTGAAGTTTTCTCAAGATTTCATTTTTGTGTTGATTTTTTCCAAGATTTCCCGCCTGGCATGTAGCTTCTAGGTTAGGCAAGGATATGTAGAGAGATTACTGGAGTTGTGTTTTTAGAGTGTCACTTAAATATATGGCTAGCCTGCTGCTCTACAGCTCACACCATATGTGGCTGTAATCTCAGGCTTGTGGACTTGTGGGTTTACCCTATTTTCTGTAACTCTCGCTGTTACTACTGACAACACCAATGAGCATGAGTCTGTGTGCTCTGACCTGAATCTATTCAGACATTTCCAGCTGGAAGCTGCTGGTATTCAATGCCTGCTTGGCTTGTGACACCGCTAGGTCATCTGAACTAGGGACAGGGCAGGGTGGCATGGCAACTGGAATAAATCCAGGCATGAAAGCTGAAGGGTCAGTAAAATTCTTCCTAAATTCCAGCAGTTATTTGATACATGGATGCTTTTGCTGTGGTGGTATATTTGGAGAAACTTTAAATTATTTTTGTTATATGTTTTTCCAACTTGATATGTATTCTGGAATGTGAGAGGTCTTCGTTATTACCAAAATCCCTGGGCCACAAAAATATCTCCTTGATAGAGCTCATCCTGTCTATTTCATACAAGTTTTTAGAATTGATTGTTTCTTTGTCTTTTTTTAATACACTTGTGCAAATACAAACTAAACATGTTGGTATTTGATTAGGATAACTTCAAACACAATGCTTTTGTGACTGTTGAGATTAACCTTAATGTCTTAACTTGAGGAAGCTTTTGAGATATTTCTTGTACCACAAATTCCCCCCCCCCCCTTTTATTTTTGCCAGACCTGGGCCTTGACCTCAGGGCCTTAGCACTGAACCTGGCTTCCTTTTATTCAAAGCTAGCACTCTGCCACTTGAGCCATAGTGCCACTTCTGGACGTTTTCTATATTTGTGGTGCTAGGGAATTGAACCCAGGGCTTCATGTATATGAGGAAAGCACTCTTGCCACTAGGCCATGTTCCCAGCCCCACAAATTTCCCTTTCTTAATCTTTTTCTACACTGATGCTTTTAGAAAATAGACCCAACTCTTTGTCTTTCAACATTTTATTACAAAATACCTTGAACTGATACATTATGAACAAGAGCATTTTGTTTCTAAGTAAATACCTCATAAACAATAAAATGTCACTACCTTATACACGAGAGAACTTTATTTTCTGCAGTTTTAGAGATTGGGAAATCCAGGGTCAAGGAACTGGCAGATCTTGTGTCTGTGAGTGACCTGTTCCTCACAAAGCCTCATATAGCTGTGGGGACAAGTATTTGGGCTCCCTTTGGAATAGCATTACTCTCATTCATAACCCTGTCTTCCTAATGATTCAAAAGGACCCAATTGTTCACAATACCACCTTAAAATTAGAATATTGGCCTGTGAATTTTGGCAAGTCACTCCCATGTGAGCCGTAGAAGATACTATACACAGTATCAAGTCACAGGCAGATGGCAATTATACTACATCTCTTTGAAAGAAGACTGTTTGCATAATTGGTTTAGAATTCTTATGGAAGATATTGCTATTCTCCAGTATTTATATACATTCATGCATGTAAACCAGTATGGAGTCAAGACTATAAGGTATTTGAATAATTTCTCCTTAAGGCAGACCTTTGTTAAGGAAACAGAGTGCTCTGAATAATTTTCAATGTAACCATTCTCCTGCCCCTGCTGGAAGCCACGAGTGGAATTTTTTCCGATGTAATCTGTGAGGAGCCAGTCAAGTTCGTAGAGGGTAAACATCTGAAAGCTGACCACCCTAGATCACTGGGTCACTTTTGACTTTTTAACTCAGAACCGTTTGTCAGAGTTCCAGCAATATGTCTGTAATGGTTCAGTTTTTTGTTCCCATTAAAGTTATTGAGCAATGTTCGGGGAGTAAGCTGTGGTTTTCTGTGTCCACATCTCTTTCATTGGGAAGCAGCTGTTTGCCCGTTGACCTCACATGACTGCCACATTTTTGTCCTTTATGTTAACTTGTATTCCAAGTTTAACAATGGAACAAATGCCTCCTGTGACTGCACTTATGAGCTGTTGGCTTGAGTTCCAGAGAATGGCTAGGTTGCACCGGGCACACAGATGGGAGGGTGGAGCGTGGATGGCAGCAGTCCACTGATGGGTCTGAGAGGAGTCATTGATTTTGCAATAAGGACAAGAGTGATGCTTTCCTAGTCCTTAATATGGCAGCACAGAGACTGGTGTCAGTTCATTTTTTTAAGATTTATTCTTCTGAAAATTTTGCCTGTCATGGAATAGATGGAAAGAACTAGCTAAAAGTTCAAATCTCACCCACAATTTATTTTCCTAAATAGACCTATTAATTTACGTGTTATGAATGGATGCCTGTAAGAATTTTGTCGTGTCAATAGTTCTATGTATTACACAGATTTTTTTTGACCCTTGCTATTACTGTAGAATTTTTTTTTTTTTTTCTGGATCTGGGTGGAAATGGGGCCTGGGAGCTGTCTTTGAGCTTCTGCTCAAGGCTAGCTCTTAAGACCACTTGAGCCTCAGCAGCACTTGGGGCTTTTTCTGAGTCATTATGAGGAAGTCTCATGGACTTTCTTACCTGGGCTGGCCTGGAATCACAGTCTTCAGATCTCAGCCCCTTGAGTAGCTAGGCATGAGCCACTGGCACTAGGCTGAATAATGATTTTCTATCCATGTTTTTAACCTATTGCAAAATATCTCTAGTGTGAAATATGATTTTAAAGGAAAATATTATGCTTGGCATAATGTAGTATTTTAATAACCTTTTTCGTGAACACTGAATTCCCTAAATCTCTAGTTGAGACAGCATTCCTTTGTTTCGTGGATAAAATGAAATATAATATGTGGAAAAGGAGAAAACAGAGACTGCAGAAATAACAATATGAAAAAGAAACTTTGCAATAATAAAGCAATTAACTACAATTCCAGATACAAGCGGATCTTACTTCCAAGGTGAGCTGAGATTCTTTCACTTCCTATTTCTCCAGGAATATTTGTCAATTCTTAACAAGGTTAATACAAAAACTCCTTCCGTGGGAAGGAATAAGCCAGAGGAGCTTTTGTGGTTTTGCAAGATCATCCTTGCAAATGTGAAAGTGGAAAATGCCCAGGCACCTAGCAGACTGTACCAGCACCTGATTCTCTGAGGATGTGGCAGGAAGGAACCAGGAGCTCTGCTCCCTGGAATAGGAACAGAAACCAAGACATTTTCCTTAGTATTTTATTCTGCTACAGATGAGAGCTTTCTATGGGAATGAATGTTCTATTAGCATTCTGGTTTCTTGTCTCAATGTGTTTGTCACATTTTCAAATTCTATGGAATAGAAACTAAGAACTATGTTCTAAATTTTATAATGATATGTTTTTTTGTGGTCTAGCAAGAATGATGGGAGAAATATGAGAAGAG
Organism: Perognathus longimembris pacificus; assembly: GCF_023159225.1. NCBI lineage: Eukaryota > Metazoa > Chordata > Mammalia > Rodentia > Heteromyidae > Perognathus > Perognathus longimembris. The sequence goes on from NC_063163.1 coordinate 14,219,912, forward strand.
ACAGAGAGGAGATGATGGGGTAAATTCAAGAGGAGTGGACAGAAGACAGAAGAGGAACAGAGGAGAGGTTAGGAGAGGGCACAAGAGGAGAGGAGAAGAGAAGAAAGGCGAGAGGATGATAGGAGGAGGAGTGGATGGGGGGAAGAAGGGGAGGAGAGAAGGGAACAGCAGAGAAGATAGATGGAGATATCTAGGTATATCAGTTCCCCATACTAAAAGACATATAGAAGAATTGTAAAGTTGGGATGGCTGTATGGCCACCTCACTCCTGAGTAAATTAATAAAATCAGGCCTCACTCAATTTTCCATTTCAGAGCTCTTCTTCCATTCCTGAAATCTCTAAAGCTGATTAAACTAAATGTTCACAATATGAGAAAAAAAACAACAGGTATGTGAAAATACAAAAAAAAATCATCGGTAAATGAATAAGAAATGAAACCACAGAACATTGACATCAACACAAACTAAAAATGTTTAAAATCACTGCTAAAATAATGATTCATATGATAAACAAAGAAAAGAAAAAAAGACTAGAAATGGATGAGATGGAAATTTTTATCTGATAGTGTGACAGAGCCGATATTGAGTGACATTTAAATAGGAACAGTACTGAAAATGATTCCTTACAATCCTTACTGTTAAGGACCTGGATATTTACAAACTTACCCAACTCTTTGTAAAACATCAGTATAGCTCATTTAATAACATCTGATAGATATTCCAGTGACATGGTAGCAATTGTCATAGAATAGATACAGCAATTCAATTGAAAATAATGAAAAATAGATTCAGAACATTGACATAGCCTTCACTTTTATATGCTCAGCAGCCAACCAATGTACATGTGTTTGTACTGGGAAATGTGTCCTATTGCATTAGTCAGTAAATTCCCAAAGGGAAGACTGATTTAACTCTTTAATAATTTAGCAATCATTTCAAGTGTTATTTATTGCAAGTTTTATAAATTCCCCATAAGGAATGATCTAGTCTTAAAGAAAATATTACACTCTTGTCATAAATTTTTGAGTGAGCTAACAGGCAAAGATGTAATGGGTTGTACAAATGAATTGTTTTACATGAAACAAAGGTACTAGATGCTCTTTGATTTTGCCCAGTTTGCTCTTACTTTCCATTATTGAAACAATTTCAACTTTGTTTAGACCTACATATCATATATCTTTTCATGTCACAAATAGAGAAGCAGTATTTATGCAGTTACAGTAGATATTTGCTCATTGTGATAAAATTGCTAAAATATTAGCAGTTAATTAATTGCAACAAGTTATTTTAAATGTCATGTATCCCAACTAAGCTTACTTAACCATTTTCAGATGCTTCAAAGATCACAATTAAATTCCACAGAATTAGCTACTATGTTTGTATTTTCAGATAATTACAAGATTCAGTATAATATTTACCTTATAAGGTAAAAACATAACACTATTTGTTAATTCAAACAAAATTCAGCTGAACATTTTAAAGTTAACCTCTTGGCCTTTTTAGATAAAGGAGTGCAAACTATGATTTTCCTAAGGTTATGTACTCAAAAAGCTCCAAAAATATTTTAAACTAATATTCTACTATATGCACTTTAAAAACTGAAAAAAAAAGATTTTAAGACTAAACTGCAATTAAATATTGTTAGAAGTCCTTGAATAATATGAAATATAAAAAAGAATAATTTTTAAATGGCCAGAATGATGCATTTCATGCCATGCAAAGCCAGACAAGTTATTTTCAAGAGGAAAATTATTATACATTATTTATAGCTGAAGAAATTGGAGAATGCAAGCAAGACTGTATTGTCAATAAATTACAGATTGAAAGTAAGAAGTTTTTAATATCTTGTTAATATTAAAGTGCTAGAATACTACCCTATGTCAGTAAAAAGGGATTAGTGGATTCCTAAATCTACTTTTATTTAGTTTAAAATACAAATGTAGTTTATATTAATTATTCTCCAATTGCTTTCAGGTCTTTTTCTAAACATAACTTAAGAACTCATAAGTCATAATGAATAACTTTCATTTTCTGTTCCTGGGGCTTGAATTCAGGACCTCAGAGATGCTGGACTTTATTGTCCAGCTACATCTGAGCCAAATCTGAGCATCATATGACTTTTTGAGACATAAATAAAATTTCACACCTACGTTTATCATTACAGTCTTATTTTCTTCAAATGAAAACCTGATTTTTTTCTTCAATTTACATTTTAATTATGTGAACTATTTGATTATTGTTGATATTTCATTTATAGTATTTAGCACTACTCAGAGTATTTAATAAAAGTAATAATAATTAATCAGAAGTGAATTGGATGAAATCCTTTTGTCCACTAGTCTGACAAAGCCGCATATAGTGACAGATAGGTTATAACTCCATCCCGTATAGCAGCAACAGTAGAATCCTAAGTTCTAGTTCACCCTGTGCTACATGACAAGAGCCTAAGAGAATGAAAAATCCAATTAATAAATGGGCATATACACAGAACAGAAAGTCTGAGTCAGAGTGGATGAATGTGCAGGTATCAAAGAATACATCCCTCTTGTACCATCAATGTACACTAATTAATAAAAAGAAACAAGAAGCATTGGCAAATTCGTGAGGGGAAAATGAACCCATATAACCCTTATATAATATTGGTGGGAAGGAAAGTTGTAGGTAACAATTATGTCTAGAATTATAGAACTGTTATTTCATGATTATAATAAGGAAACTTTTTAAGGAAAAAACTTATAATAATATTTGTGGGAAGAGAAACTGTAGTGCATGGACACAATGGGCTGTTATTTGACTATTAAAAATTAGATTGTTTTCAGGAAAGAGTAAAACCAGAGATGATAATGTTTCATAAGATAAGCCAAATTCATGAAGATACGTACCGCATGCTTTCTCTCATAGGTGAAAATGACATCTATTCCACAATTATAGTAGGGACAATTTTTTTTCAGGGAAGGAAATAAAATAATGAAAGCCGAGAACTGTTGACTCATGCCTGTAATCCCAACTACTCAGGAGTCTGAGAGCAAAGAATGCTGGTTCAGACGCTACCCACCTAGAAAAGTTGAGGAAATTCCATCTCTATTTAATCAGAAAGCAGAATGTGGAAGTGGCAACATAGATTGGGTGGCAGCTTGCTAGCTGAGTGTGTGTAAAATCTGAGAATGAGCAAGAATAGCTGATTTCAAGGCCTAGTACTTGCAAAAATTCCAATTATAAACTATAATGAAGCACACTGAAAACTTTCTTAAAAGGAGGGGGGATGTAGAGGAAATAAGACAAAGTAATAGGAAAATATGAATTTAATCAAAGTATAACACCTATACACACTTTTTGATTGCTGATGAATATTTTAGTAATATTTCCACCTGCTCACATTCTACCATGCATTCAAATGATTTCATGCTGCAATGTTGAGGATATTTTATTTCCAGTATAACTTAGTCAAATTTCTAAACAAAAGATTATATATTCTTACGTCTTTTTAAATTATTAGTTCAATATACACTTTCCATTTGTGTTTTCTTGGGATTCAATTTAAAATGACTAATTTTTGTAGTGACACCAAAGAAAAAGAAGAAATATATATATATAAATTGATGACAATAAACATTAAGGTAAATAGATTAAAGTGATATAACTACGTGAGCCATAACTCTATTTTTGTTGCTTTTTTAAAATTATCAAATAGTATTTGTTTGTTGAATAGACTTTCCTGGAGTGAGATCCTCTTGCTTTATACTTCCTGCATAGATAGCATGAATGGCACATATCCCTGTAACCGGTATTTTAATTGTTAAGATAGTGTTCCATTAACTTTTGCCTGTGCTGGCCTGGAATTTCGATCCTTTTATTCTCAGCAATGGTAGTAGCAAGATTTACAGATATGAGCCACTGTGCCTGGCTTCAGTTTTGTTTTAAATATTGGCATCACAGCAAGAATAGAGTTGTACACCCTTAAAATTGATCACGATGTTCATTGTGGTTCAATTTAAGATAAATAAGTTTTTCAACTGTGAGCCTGCAGAATGTTAGAATAAAAAGGAAATGATTATTATAAATTCAATTTGGTACAAAATTACCCTGAAACTTCAGGATAGGAATTAAGAGTTTCAAATCAATATAGTTATATACGCTATTTAGAAGTTTTTATACAATCTATATATCTTTATCTCTCTATATTGTATATGTAGCATAGGTATATACACACACAAAATCAAATAGATACCAAATAGTTGTGAATACTAGGGTGTACACTGAGTGCAGATTATCTGCTAGACAACAGAGTTGAGAGAAAGGAAAGTGAGTGGAGTTTTACTTCTGGGTATGCCTTTTCAAGACTGCCACCTGGACAAAAACTTAGGAAACATCACATCTTTCATCAGTCAGATGTGTCCTTCTTTGAAATCTCAGAAGCATTAATTCTGTGTGACACTGATTTTCCTATTAAAGGTTATATTATCTTCTCCTTTCAATTATTATCCATCCATGGCCTATTTTCCAGATATTATGACAGGTTGCTCACCAGCAGAAGGCTTTTTTTCGTTTTAAAGGATTGTAGACTCCTCATGTTTTCTATAAGGTGCATGTCTGAAGCTTTCCATACGTATATCAGGATACTATGAAGGACCTGTCTTTGAGGAGTGTGAGGTGGACAGGATTCTGAAGTCATTTAGGAATTGGGCCAATGCCTATTGCAGCAATGGTATTTCTTAATTTCCTTCTCCTGTCATTATTCTGATGCTTTTTTATATATGTTTAGGATCATGTTGTCGGTGTCATAAAAATTATAATAATAAACATCTTTAACTTCAGTTGAAATTTTAAAATTTGCTTAATTCTATTTCATATGACAGCAGATTTCTTTAGTTCTCTAAGATATTTTGTGTTTTTTTTCTGCTTACTCATGACAATTTACAAAATATTCAGAAGACATTTTAATATGTAAAATGAGTAACTGACAAACATAAGATTAATTAATCCATCTCCTCCACATAACACTGGAACAAAGGCCAAGAACAGCAAATGTTAGGAATCATATTTAGAAGTGTGAATTAGATGATTTGGTACTAATGCCCTCCTTGGATTCTGGCTCAAGTCTGAAAATTTCAGCAGGGATTTACCCTCTTTGCCTGGGCTCCTCCTGTGCTTAAATTCCTTCTCCCAGTAGGAATCTCTAATATTCACTAGGCTAATTCAAATTCTTTATATTCTGAAACAATGGGAGTAATGAAACACTAGAGCATTCTGATGGTTATTACTGCACATACTCCAAATGAAATTCTCTAAGGAAACTAGAGAAAACAAAAGTGAGTTAATAATTTGGCTTATCAAAAGTAGTGGTGACATTGTGTTTTAAATAATAGATCTTTAAAGCCTTTTACAATATATACCTGTAATGGTTTATGAAATGTAGTATTTATATGAATATATTATTTTTATTGCAAACTCTTCTCAAGATCATATAAGATTTATAATAATGTATAATTAATTGTGCCAGGAACAGATTACATTAAATAGTTCTGGGTAAATCCATTTTAAATGGCTTTGCACTTGTATTGTTAAAGACACATTCTTCTTAAGGAAATGAGGAAAATAAATAGAACAAAATTAGCACAATTAGCACACAATTTATGCCATACAATTTGTCAGATTACACTGCCCTTCCATTAATTACAAACTGTTGTAACACAGCTGTAGAAAGTAAGCACTCATAAGTTATAGGAAACAAGCTTTCATGAAAAGTATGTCTTGTGACTTGTATATTTCCTTTATGCATAGTCATAGGATGTATTATAATTACAAATGCAATAGGAGATGAGAAACTAACCATGCTTATTCATTTCCCTATGCATGTAATGATTCAGGTTATCCTAGTAACAAATTCTTAGAATCTCAATAATACTCCTCCTGGAAGGAAAGGAGGATTTAATTCACCACATGAAAGCATTCCAGGGACATAAATTGTCATTAAGGATTAGATGACTTATATATCTTTTTACTTCAGAGGTATGTCATATTTACCCTTAATTTTGAAAAGCACTAGATTCTACCTAGCCATGATTCATTAACCCAGTTTTATTCCAAGTCTAATAAATCACCTTAAGTTCAAGTAGGACCTTGAATAATATGTTTTGTAATGGAACTCTATAAATCATACTTTCAATGGAGAGCTTTTATCCTTGCTAACCAAAGGAGACAAAGCAGAACTCCATTTATTTTTAAAGTATAAACCATTATTATAAAAAGCAAAAAAAATAGATTTCTTTGTTGTATATCCTTTCAACTACACATCCAGTTGCTTTCCAAATAAGCAGAAGAGAAATGGTAGACAGACAAGAAGAAAATAAAGGGAAAGATCTGAAATGTTGATCTGGTTGGATACCTTTTATACAACTATAAAAGCAAAAGAAATGAAAAAGAAACACAGGTAAACTGAATTGGATAAAATGTTTGAAACAATTCACAGTAAAAAAAGAAAAATGAAAATATTTCAGAACAGATGAAAATATTTTATAACATATATCTGATAAAACACTAATATATAAAATATAGGAAGAACCTAAACAACTCAATACAAAGGAACAGATAATAAAATTGCATAAAAATGAGCAGCAGATCTTAATATACATATCTTGAAAGGTGAACCATGAATGCCAACAAGTGTAAAACTTCTCTGAATATCTTCCAGTTAAGGAAGTGCAAATTATATTTACAGTGAGATACGACTTTAGTCTTTAGACTGACTATTAAAATGAAGAATGCTATCAAGTGTTGGAAAAATATAAATAAAAGGAACTCTATACACTACTTGTAGAAATATAAATGGATACAAATACTTTGGAAAATGCTGTGTGGAAACAATAGACAAATACATAGCATAGAATTAAAAATACATTAAACTTGTATCTCTATATGTAACAAAAAATTTGAAGTTACTCTCAAAGATAATTTTGCTGTTGTTAGTGTCAGCACAACTCATAATAGTAATTACACAGTCTAAATGTCTCATAAGAGAAATGGATAAGAACAATTGCACCTACACATACACACAAGTACTATACAGTTTAAAAAGATAAGACTTTCTATATTTCACAAAATGCATAAAATTGGAAAGTGTTTTATCAAATAATTTATGTCATGCACAAATAAAAAATCTCATGTTTATGTGAATATGAAAAAGTTTATATGCCAACAAGACATAGCAATGTTGTCATCAGAGGCTGATGAGGAGAGGAAACAGGATGAGGGAAATATTAATCAAAATATCTAAGTTAGACTAGAGGAATAAGTTGTAGTAATCTGTTGACTTAAATGCTAACCACAAGCAATAATATGCTGAATATATCAAATTTTAGTAGATTTTTAAAATGTTCTTATTATACACTCTCAAAAAATGATGTTAGCAATTTGGTACATTTGCTAACCTGCTTGACTGAATCTTCCTACAGTGTATACAAAGATGAAAAAAAATATATTATATTCTGTAGTTATACATGATTATATTTTACCAATTAAAAAGAATTTAAACAGAATAATTCTTTTACAATTAACTTAGAAATAAATTATCTTTAAGAATAATAGTCTATTCAATATTTATTTCTATTACTTCAATTAATCCAAGAACTCAAATTGGAATAACTTTCTTTTATTTTGACAATATGAGAGTTTGAACTCAGGTCATTATACCTGACAGGCAAACATCCTACCACTTGAGCCATTCTTCTAGTCCTTTGGGCATCAGTTACTTTTCACATCTAGTGTTTTTGCTCAGTTAGTCAGAAAGTATGGCCTCCTATCTTTCTGTCTGAAATAATTTGTGTCACGAATGTTGCAGTACCACGAACAGACTTGAATTAAATTTTGTCCTCATCATGTTGCATCATACAAATTGAATGGGTACAACTAGCCTGTTATCACATTCTAGAGATTAATTTACATTAAAAATAGTTAAAAATATAAATCTACTTATATAAACACTATGGCAACTAAGCCAGAATTCCATGCCCAAAATAAAATATGTGGCAAGCACAGAAATTTGTGAATATACTAGGGAGTGTGTGTGTGTGCCCATAGGAGAATGTGTATGTGCCTGTGTAAATCTTAGATTTTGTACAAAGGAAACAGATTAATACAACTTCCTGTCTTAGATAAGGAGTAGTGACATACATAACTGTTTGCATCCATCACTTAAGATCTCCAGGACCCTCAGGCCATTTATACCACACTCTAATGTACAAGACCCATAACTGCCACTTGTCATTTTATGTGTTTATATGTACATAGCTATGAGCTATTGTGATCTCCTGCTAAGATTAATCCTAGATGTGTACTAATAATTCCCGATGAGGGAAAGCAGAGAGTATATGTTTCTTTGGGTCTGCCTCACTTCATTTAGTAAGATTTTTTTCCCTAGTCCTTCCATTTCCTTATGAAAGGGGCAATGCCATCCTTTCTAATAGAGACATAGAATTCTGTTGTGTATATGTACCACATTTTTTGACCCACTTATCTACTGAGGGGCATCTGGGTTGGTCCCATATTTTACTGATGACCAATTGTGCTGTGATTAACATAGTTGTACTGGTGGTTTTAATGTGGCCTTGCTGGTATTGTTAGTTTTCTTGATAATAATTACAAATAATTGCATATTTAATAATTACAGAAATATTTCCCATTTTATACAGAAAATTCTCACTATGTTTACATTCCTAAGCATATTATTTGAGTTTTGCCAGTCCTGGGGCTTGGACTCAGGGCCTGAGCACTGTCCCTGGATTCTTTTTGCTCAAGGCTAGCACTCTGCCACTTGAGCCACAGCGCCCCGTCTGGCCATTTTCTGTATATGTGGTGCTGGGGAATTGAACCCAGGGCCTCATGTATATGAGGCAAGCACTCTTGCCACTAGGCCATATCCCCAGCCCCTTGAGTTCCATCTTACTTATCCCCTTAACTATTCTGATACAAAAGCACAGAGATTATACATTTGAACAAAAAAATTGCCTCTCTTTCTGAGAAGAAACTACTAATGTTAATACAGACTCTGTTAATTTTAATATGGCTTCTGTATTAGTTTTAATATTTATATAAGTAATATACAAATATTTATTCAAAATGAATAATAAGAATTTTTATTATATTTAATATCAATTCACTTAAATCTATGGCATAACATTTTAGTAAAAGTAGAAGAAGCAATTTAGTGTTAAGGATAAGGATAAGTTTAGCCATGGGTTTTTTAAATAACTTGAAATATTAAAAAAGGACTTCTCTAAGTTTTTTGTGTATTAAAACTTTCAATAATTAATAAGCCATAACCATTTCAAATAGATTCATGCCTCATGTTAAAACATGGTTTTTCTTATAATAGGATATCAATATTTTATTCTTACTGAATATCATAAGCATTTACAAATCACTTTGCTGTGCTTCAGGCAAGAATTTTTTAATCACAAAATGGGAAAAATCTGATCAAGCACATGCCAGCTATGACTTTCATTTAAAAATATTTCAAATAATGGAAAATTAATTTACACCTTAGAATTTTGTGTTATATGCTGAGCCATATAACTGCAATTGAATTTCCCCAAATATTTTTATGTTGAAATAGTTTAAACCTATGAGGCAGTAATTATTGACATAATGTAGATTGGCAGGTGGTGTGGCTAATTGGCCACAACTTGATTCAAGACTCATGTCTGAATATGTTTAAAATAGGATTTAGTTTATTTTTTAGTACCACTTTGAAAGGGACTTGATTTCTTCTTGTTCAAGTGAGAAAGTATTTATAAGGCAAACTTTCAAAATAATAATTGTCTTAGGAAGAGTATTAAGTTTGACTATGTCTAATCATCAAATAAAGAACAGTTATTGATTTGATCAACCAGTATCTGATTAAGGTCATGGGGAGTTGGGAATATGTGTCTTGAAAAAACTAGACGAGTTGAAATCACTAGGCCTATAAAATGTTTTGTCCGACATCACATGGCTTCTGACACAACTATATGCAAACATGAAGAGATCATTTGTGTTAAATTTTTATATCTGTACAAGGAATTTTAAAGAGATTAAAATGAGTTTAGCAAATAAAGATGATGCCTCACAAAGACATTGTAAGTACCTTGTGTAGAAGACAGATTTGTTGACCCTGGACTCTAAAAAAATCCATGTCACCCATTTGGAATAACAAATGACAAATGGAATTCCATGGATAACAAATGATAAATTGTCTATCTCTTCTCTGGATAGCCCTTCTGTGATACTGGAAAAAATGGTACCTTTGTGTATAAATGTAATTGTGTTTATTTGGCCTAGAGATACTAAGATTGATCTAAGAATTTCCTTCATGTAGTGTTATAATTTTGTTCCAAAATCTTCAACTGCATAATCCAATATTTTAAAATATTAAATATGAACCTGAAAAAATAAAACTATTATAGAGGGGCAAGAAGAAGCAAGTCATGTATTTTTAGCAAAGAACTAAACTCAATTGCATTAAAATGAATGAAATAAAACTGAAGTAAAATCATTTCACTATCAGTAGTATTAACCCCAAAACATGTCTTTGAGATATATTTAAAAACAAAAACAAAGTCCAATAATCAAACTCCTACAAACTATGAACATATTAAAAGAATTTATAGTTATAGTTGTTAAACTTTAAATGAATGCTTTTAGGTAATAATAGAAAAAGAAAAAAAACACTATTATATAAGATTTAACATTATAAGATTTCTTGAGGAAATACCCTGTATAATACTGGAACAAACATAATGATATTCATGAACAATCTGTTGGACTCCAAGTAAAATTTTAATTAATATTGTTTTGAGGTCAGTTTATAATGTTTGGCAAATGTTTCATGGTTGAGACAATAGTAGTTGGAGGAAAAAAGACAGAATCTGTGTTCACCAAATCGGTGTAATTGTTTCACAAGTCTACACTTATCCTTAAAATAACTGTGAAATTCAGGGTGACAATTTTAAGAGATAAAACACATGAATTTTCAAACACTTTTGCTATGTGTTCTGGTTCAATATCATTTAAAATTATCTATTAAAAAAGACGATAATTTTTTAATGAAATCTAGTAGTAAAGATAAGTGTGAAAACATTTTTAATATTTGTTCTAATGGAATAATTGGAAAAATTCCCCCTTTGAAAACAATGTGGTCTTCGTAAAATAATGTTTTTTTTTTTTTTTTTTTGGCCAGTCCTGGGGCTTGGACTCAGGGGCCTGAGCACTGTCCCTGGCTTCTTTTTGCTCAAGGCTGGCACTCTGTCACTTGAGCCACAGCGCCACTTCTGGCCGTTTTCTAAATATGTGGTGCTGGAGAATCGAACCCAGAGCTTCATTATATGAGGTGAGCTCTCTTGCCACTAGGCCATTTTCTCAGTCCCTTGTTCTGTTTTTTAACCACTGATATCTACAAAAGCTCTGCTGTTCCATGAAGGTCTTCGTAATTTTTCTGTCTCATTATTTATAAAATAATTTCTGAATTTCCATGGCTGTAATCTTATTCCTATAAGATAGTTTTCTAACAAAGAATGAAATGCTCTTTAGCTCAATTTATGTCATGTAGGGCAATCTTTTCGCACTAACACCTGAACCTTCACGTTAGATTCACACTGTCAACAAGCACTGTAAAAAAATATTTGCTTGACATTTCCCCCATGATGCCATTAGTTTTCAATTTAATTGTAGTGCTTCTATCCCATCTAAGTGTGACACCCATGAAATAACACAGGTAGCATCAGTAAGATGGGGACAGCTAGGTCCTTTCAGTCGAACAGTGAACAGTTTATTCTTGCAGAAAAGCTCCTTTGTCACCCTGGCACTTTCAATTGCAGAAGATTTGGCTGTGAGAGGGGACAGTTTGAATCTGATCTAGCTCTGCCTCTCTTAATGATGTGCTTGAAAGTGACATGAAACTTTTCAAGTTAGAAGAAATATCCAGCTTTATGCACACACACACACACACACACACACACACACACACACACACACACACACACACAGTAAAATAGCTTTTCTCCCACATTGAATGCTTTAAACCTCTTCACTGTCGGGGGTAGAAGAAGCTTTAAAGCAAAGAAAATAATACTCCCTGCATTATTGAAATCCTTCTCTTTCCTACAGCTTCATTGTCAGTTTTCACCATTGTGTATTCAAAGACAGCCCTGTCAGATTTGAGTCTTATGGTTGTCTGGCCGAGGTGAGGCAATTGAAAATGCCATTTTGATGGAAATTAGACAGATATAATCTCATTTGATTTGATTGAAATCAAGGGAAGATATAAAAGGGTTTTGTACAAGGGACTTAATTATAAGCTTAGATAAGTTTTTAGTCTTCTAAAAATAAAATTAATATATTATTTTTCTTAAAGTAGTTGCCATTTTGCAAAGGAATGCTTTACTCAAGGTTGCCTTTGTGGGGGTTGATTTTCTTTTGTGTACTGAAGAAGATTCCAATATACATTATAAATAATGTTTGCTAAAGGCAGAGACATGTGTTTGCCTACTGGAATGTGCTTTCTAGTTAATCTTTCTTACCTACAATAATTTTAGGCTTGGATATATGGTTTGTTGTGCTCAGGAAATCAGTAAGTAACTTAGTGTAAATAACTCAATGTAATTCTTTCTTCCTGCCATATTTTCCTTTTCTCTTCCACTATGTGAAAAGTGCCTGCTATAAATCATATAGCACATACCTCTTTCAGATTGACTAATGATCAAACAAACTCTGAAGGAAAGTTTGCCAGGTGAATGACACGACACAGGTATTAGTGACCCGGCTAAGTTGACAAGACTAATAAATGTCTTGTTGATGTCAGCATGAGAGTTGAAACTTTCTGTTTATGAGTTAAATACATACTTAATGTTTAACATCATTGAGGTTAGACTTTTCTCTTATAGTAGTACTCGCTGTTGTTGTTTTGTAATACTATGAAACCTAATAGTTGTAGGAGGAGATACTTCAGAATCAGTGGCTATGTCATTGAGAGTGACAGCACTCTCAAGCACACAGAGAGTATACATGTACTAGGACCAGAGTATAGCAACAGATTGTTGTGAAATATAGCTATATGAACCATAAGAGTGACAAAGAAAAGAGCATATAGAGACAAAAGGTAGTGAGGTAAAGAGTAATATACAAGAGTAGCCATATTTTTAAATTAACCATTCATAGTCTTGGAAATTAAATTTCCCAACAATAACACATTATTTATCAAGAACAGTAGCAAGTCTCTTAAAGAAAGGCAGACTTTGTAAGATTGTGCCTTGCTCCATTTCTCTGCTCCTCTCCCCAATTTAATAATAGGCTGAACAATCAGAAAACTCAAGCTTTTATATTGTAAAAGGTACCAACTAGGACTGAAGGACTGAGTTTTAGATGTTCACAAAAACACTCTGCCCAGAGAATATTTTTTTCCTATTTGACCTACTGAGGGAATTATGAGTGCTGATGACATTTCATTTATATGAATTGTCTTGCTTGTAGTCTTTTGGGTAGATGCCCAAAGTGGGACTGCTGGGTCGGAGGGAGCTCTATGTTTAGCCTTCTTAGGAACCTCCTCACTGTTTTCCAGTGGTGTTGAAGAAGTTTGCATTCCTACCAACAATGTAGTAGGGCTCCCTTTTGGCCATATCCTCTCCAGCATTTGTTATTATTGGATTTCCTGATAATTGACAGTCTTACTGGGTACTGTGTATATCACAGCACAACTTGCCATTGCTAAAACATGGTACCAACCTAGATGCCCCTCAGTAGACTGAGTGAATCAGGAAAATGTGTTACATATACACAATGGAATTCTATGCCTCCCTCAGAAGGAATGACACAACCCCATTCATAAGGAAATGGAAGGACTTGGACAAAACAAAACAAAAGCATACTAAGTGAAGTGACCCAGACCCAAAGAAACATAAAAGACACTGCCCCATGCATAAGGAAATGGAACGACTTGGGAAAAAAAAACAAAAACAAACAAACATATTAAGTGACGTGACCCAGACCCAACGAAACATAAACCCTATGGTGTCCCTCATAGGGAATAGGTAGTAGATGATTAGGCTAGCCATGGTAGATCAAAATACCCCAATAGCTACACCCATATGATCACATAAGATGGTGCCAAGTAAAATGAACTCCACGTTATGGAAACAAGAGTTATACCACCCTTGTAATTATTTTCAACATGCCATATGAAACCATAACTTTTTTTCTTCCCTGTTTGTTTGCTTGATTGTTTTGTTTAGTTTTCTTTCTCTTGTATTCTCTTCCTGTGGTTTGTACCCCTGCTACCACCGTATCTCATCTGAGTACCCTGGATACTATTTATATGGGTATTAGAACTGGGGAAGGGAAAGGCAATATCAAAGTCGAGAGACAAAAGACAAAAAGAAATACTTACAAAACCATTTGGTGTAAACTAACTCCACAACTCTTGGGAGGAGAGGGAAAGGGATAAGGGGGAGGGGGGAATTGAGGGAGGAGGTAACAAGTTAAACAAGAAATGTACTCACTGCCTTACATATGAATCTGTAATCCCTCTGTACTACACTTCGACAATAAAGAAAAAAGTTTAATCATAAAAAAGTGGACAAGACATAGAAGAGCCTGGAATAAAAAAAAAAAATTGTCTTCATTTGACCTTACTCAAAATTCCCTCTGTGGGAAAATTCCTAGCCTCACAGTGTTCAACACAAGTCATCAGAAGGAATTATTTAATTTCACTGCTGCCCCAGGCTGTGATACTCTTACTTCAAATAATAAACTGGCCAAAAAGTCAAAAGAAACATCTGAAAATTAGATGAACTCAGAGGACATTGAAAAGTCAAAAAATATTCCATGCTCTAGAGAAATCAACATGAGTAGATAACAAAGAAGAAAACATTTCACTTAGCATCATCTCACTTCACTTAGCATCATCTTGAACTATTGTGATCCTCTGCTAGGATTATCCTAGACATTGACTAATTATTACCAATGAGGGAAACCAGGCAATCCATGGTTCTTTGTGTCTGACTCTCTTAGGAAACAGGAAGTAGTTTGAATTGTTGTTGTACTATGTGTTTGTTTTTTTTTTTTTCTCTTGTCTTTCCAAAGGTTTATCCTCTGACCTGTTGATTTTGGTACCCTGGGTATTGTATATATGTATATATGTTCATCTAAACTAGGGAAGGGAAGGAGGGACATCAAAATGTTGAGACAAAGGATAAAGTGCAAACCAATGCATTATCCATACTTACGTGACAATATGTTGGAAATTAACTATACAACTGGGGATGTTGGGAGGAGGGAAGGTGGGAGAAAAATGAGGGGGAGGGTAACAAGTATTATAAAAATTGTACTCACTATGTTACATATGTAACTTTAACCCCTTTATACATCACTTTGACAATAAAATTAATTAAAAAGAAAGAAAAGAAAATATCACTGCATAATCTCACCATTTATGGACTATCTATTAAAAAAGTTAGAACCTGATAACAGAAATGAAAGCCTGTAGTTCTAGGTACTCAGGGGGCTGAGATCTGAGATCACAGTTCAAAGGCAGCCTAGGCAGAAAAGTCAGTGAGATACTTTTCTCCAAATGACCAAAAGCCAGAAGTGAAACTGTGGCTCAAATGGTAGAGCACTAGCCTTGAGCAAGAAAGCTCAGGGACAGCACTCAGAAACATTCAATCCCCACTACTGGCACACACACACACACACACACACACACACACACACACACACACACACATAACCAGCAAGGTGACAGACAAAGGCATTCCTTCAAATAAAAGTAACTGATGTAGAGTGAGAAACTTCAAGCAATTTCTGTATAGAACTAAAATAGATAGAACTAAACTAACTAAGCAACTTTAGCAGTCATGGATAACAATTAATATGTAATATATATTTTATAAAGACAACAATAAAAATAGCAACAATGTAGCAAAGACAAATGATAAATAACATAAAGTCTGCATCTTCATACTATTTTCTAATTTCTTACCATGTTATTTCAAATGTGGTTTTCAGCATATAATGTTATGAAAAAATAAAAAAAGCTGGACACCTAGCCCAGTTGTAGAACAATTGCTAGTGCATGCAAGGCCTTGCATTTGATACCCAGCATAGTCAATTTTTTAAATTAAGTAATCAAAACTGTGATATATATATATACAATATACATATATATACAATATACATATATACACAAAAAGTAACAGTAAAAAAGTCCTCAAGTCAATTGCTATGTTAACTATACTATACAAATCCTTTAAATTATATGTAATAAATACATCCAAAATTAAAAACATCTAATGAACTGCATGAACTGAACACAAAAATATTACCAAATAAAGAGTTTCCCATATCATATGCATATGCATATCATATGCATATGATCATATGCACACACAGCCACACACACAGAGTCACACACAGCCACACACACGTGGATCAGTCTGCTGGGTAGAAGGACACAAGTCTAGCAAGATGTAACTTGAGGTATTATAACTTCACTATATCATTAGCATGCCATGAGAGTGATAATCTGGAAAATCTATTTTTTTAAAGTAAATAATAATTGTTAATAATTCTCTTATCTAAGAATGATTGTAAGAAGCAGCAATAATCACATGTAGGAATCATATAAAGAAAAAAACATATTTTGGAAATTAGGAATTTTATAGAATTACTTTAAAGTAAGTCTACATCCTCTGTTAAAAAATATAGACAGTTCAATGTTAATTCTCCATCACAATATGCTTCTCACATTTTTCTGTACATTTTTAAAAAATTTTATTCTTAAAGTGACGTACAGAGGAGTTACAGTTATATATGTAAGGTAATAAGTACATTTCTTCTCAACCTTGTTACCTCCTCTGTATTTTTAACTTCTCTTAACTCTAGTACATGCTTTCCTGTACATATGTATACTTCATTCTCAGTTTTCCTTTACTATCTCTATTGTTTATACTTATGATCTTCCCTTAAATATAACTCAATATGATTTATTATTAAAGAAATTTGATAAAAAAAATCTCATTAGGTAAGCATTATTCATTTGTAAATTAAAATTTTACTTTAACTCTGGAAACTGAAGAATATATAATTGAAGACTTTCAAAGAGGTATTTATATAATAATTTTCTATAGGTAGCATTCATGAAAGGTTTTTTCAATAACCTAAAATAATAAACACTTATTTGTTTTCAAACAATTTCTCCTTTTTCAGAAGTTTTTCATGGTAGGAATGAGAAAGTAAAGAAAATCCACTAAAGCTTTATATTTCCAATAGAATTTGGGCTTTGGCTAGAAATGTCACTGCTCAACTGATGAAAAGTCACAGCACCAGTGTAGTAATGCAAAAAAAAAAAGAGAGAGACAGTGAGAGAGAGAGAGAGAGAGAGAGAGAGAGAGAGTGAGTGAGAGAGAGAGAGAGACTAAAACGTGTGGAGAGACAAATCGAAATTTTGTCTGAGGGACCAAGTGAGGATATCACAATGTCAAGTATAAGGTGGTTTTCAGCTCATGACTTCATTTTTTGGCACCTCATTCCTGCCATATCATAGCTGCCAGACACCATCACACACACCCTGCTCCATGTAATAACTGCTTCCATCAATCAGGTCTGAGAAAGAATTCTCATTTAGCCCTCTTCCCTCTCTAACTGCTCCTTTCCTACCATTCTTTACACAGAGCATTTCTGAAAGAAAATGAACTGTCTGTTAAAAGAACATATCTCCTTCCTTGATTCTATCTTGTATACCTCCTGGGGAATTCCTTTAAAACAAAATGCCACATTTCCTTTCTAGGTTGATGGGTTTGTGCCTTTTTTCCATTATAAATATCAATGCTTAGAGATTGTTTAATGCATTTTTAAATTTCTACAATGGCTTCCCAAACTTTTTACTTTGAAAGGACTAGGGCTTTCTAAGTATTAAAAGTCATTGAAATGCATAAAATACCTTGACAAATTGCTTTCAAAACTGCACTTATTAAAGAAATGAGAATCTTCACAGTAGCACAGTTAATAATATAAAAAATTATTCAATAAAAACAGGATACATTACAATATAAGTATAGTGAAATATTTCCTATTATTAAATTTATTTATCCTAAAATGTCTTAATTTAATACCTAATAAAAGCATTAACAAGTGATTTAATGTAGCTTTACTCTAACATGTAAAATTCTTCAATGACAAAATGAAAAAGGAAGTTAAATCTCATTTTAAACAAAAGTTGGGTAAGAAAGGTACTCACTGCCTTATGCATGAAACTGTAACCCCTCTATATATCACTTTAACAATAAAGAAATTAAAAAAAAAACAAAGTGGTTCACATCAGTGATAAAAGGTAGCCAGTCTTTACAATGTGAAAATTCAACTTTTAAGCTTATTTTAAAACCTTAATTTTTTGTTTTGCAAACACCACTCTGAAGCAAAGCAACTAACTTCTGTTGTTTACAAGTTGTATCATCCAATACTAGTCCATGTGCAAAACTGAAGTTTGTTAAATTTTTGTCATTTGGATAAATGTCTTTCAATTTTCCTGACCACATTGAATTTTTCATTTGCATGATGTGATCAAGTTGGGAAGGAGCTTACATTACCCCAATTTGTAACAGAAGAAGACCCTAAGATATGTTTGCAATGTCTGTGTTCTTCACTTCTTATAATATCCATTGTGATATCTCTTTCCAACTGCATTACAAACTGTCACTTTGTCAGTGGAGACCGTCTCCATCAGCTATGCCAATGCTGTTTTATCTGAATTGTCACTCTGTGTCATGTTGATCTGGTTTCATGATTTATAACTGCAATAGTCTCCCAGGGTGCAGGCCCAGAAAATCCCTATATTTGGCTTAATTCTATATTGTCCCCACTCTGAAATGAATGTAAAAAGTAAAAATAAAAGAAATGCCTTTTTCAGTTGCATTTAGCCTTAAGAATACATGGAGGGCTGGGGATATGGCCTAGTGGCAAGTGTGCTTGCCTTGAATACATGAAGCCCTGTGTTCAATTCCCCAGCACCGCATATAAGGAAAACGGCCAGAAGTGATGCTGTGGCTCAAGTGGTAGAGTGCTAGCCTTGATCAAAAAGAAGCCAGGGACAGGGCTAGGCCCTGAGTCCAAGGCCCAGGATTGGCAAAAAAAAAAAATACATGGAGAATCTGGAGAATCTTGTATATGTTTCTATTCTGATAGGAGCATTCTGTCTTCTTGCACCCAGAGAGAGTGGTGTTCCCTTTGTACTTTTCCACCTGTGAGATTTGAGTTAGTCATTGAAGAAAGTATTTGGCCATTCCACCTAAATAGGAATTGGTGATTTCCTGCACCAGTCTACCAAGCCGTTTCTTTATCTGATACTTTTTCCTGAAGGACAGGATGTCAGGAGAACTGACAGTCCACTTTTCTCTCTTAGTATTCTGCCCATGGTCCTGTAAACATGAAGAGAGGCTTTAGGTATTTTCTGTATTTTTTAATGTCTTTTATCTTCAGTGTCAAACTCTCAGGTTATGGATGAGCTTACTCTGCCTTCAACATGGTACATGATAGGTAAAGAATGCCAAACAGAACAAGGGAAATTTTCAGATTATGGCTTTGTTTGTTTACTATCTTGATTTTTGCAATCTCTATGTATTTATAATTTAAAAAATCAAAAAGCATTCACTTATCTTTGTGACTCTAGCAATTGTAATTATTAGAACTAGATAGAAATCAAGTTATTTAAGTGATGTACTAAAGTAGGAAAACATTAGTTTCATTTTCTATTTTATATTTTGAGACTATTAATGCTGTTAACTGTTCATGTTTTACATACTTGAATTGTATTACAATCATTCTAGTATTTTACTGGAAATAAAATATCTAAAATGGTAAGAGCTTAGTTTTCCAATCTTTACATATCACTATAGAAATGATCTTGAAAATGTCCAGTTCAAAATCCTTATCATATCACAGAAGAACTCTATGACTGAGAGAGGTTTCAGCATGCCTGTATTAATGGGAAGCACAAAACTAGAGAATGGTATCTTTGCTCAACCTTATATGCTCAGAATATATAATAAAGTTAATCATAGCAATTTTACTGAATAAATATTTATCTGTGGCCATGAGGAGGTATTTTTGGTTTTATAATTTAAAATTTAAATATCTTAAAGCTATAAAAATGGGGCATATACACAGAAATTTACATTTGATAGTTTAGGTTTAAAAGCTATTGTATTATTTACCAAAGAAAACATAGTAATTATTGTAGAAATATTGTGTGTACGTGTGTGTGTGTGTGTGTGTGTGTACATGGTAATACTGCAAATGCTTAAGATCTGGGATTTTTCAAAACAGGCATTTTCTTATTCAACTTTGTCATAATCTCAGGAGAGTATACATATTTCTTTCATAGTCTCTTTTTTTGTGTCTAGCATTTTATTTCCTTAATCATTTTCCTGCAGTTTCTTTAAACCTTTTTTGGTTTGTCAGCATGTCTGTGCCACAAGAGGATTTTGGGCTGAAAATATTATTACCACCCGTTTGGGAATTGTTTACTCAGTACCACTTTCAAATAATGGAAGCATAACGTGACAGGGCATTTTCAATGCATGGGTTGACATTTTATACAAATAGATGAACTCCATTTCTCTATGAAATATGAAAGAATAATCTGAATATCTTAAATTATCTTAACATATATAAGATATTGTGACATTTCATATTTTATTTAGATCTGTTCTGTTTTTTCCTTTATATAAACTAAATACTGTCAGTTAAGAGTTAACACCAACTCAAAAGTTATCTGCTAAGTATCTTAAAATTTTCTAAAATAAAAGTACAATTTATCTCAAATATGAAGATAAATGTTGGTTGAAAAACGGATGCCTTGAGTAAAGGAGTTGGCGGAAGTGGGACTGAAAGCGTTCCAACATGGCGAACCGTACAGTGAAGGATGTGCATAGCATCCATGGCACCAACCCTCAGTATCTGGTGGAGATCATTCGGACGGGAATCTATGAGTCTAAGTACTGGAAAGAAGAGTGCTTTGGGCTTACAGCTGAACTTGCAGTGGATAAAGCCATGGAGTTGAGGTTTGTCGGTGGCGTCTATGGTGGAAACATAAAACCAACTCCCTTTCTGTGTTTAACCTTGAAGATGCTTCAGATTCAACCTGAGAAGGATATCATTGTTGAATTTATTAAAAATGAAGATTTCAAGTATGTTCGTATGTTGGGGGCACTTTACATGAGACTGACAGGCACTGCAATTGATTGCTACAAGTATTTGGAGCCTTTGTACAATGACTATCGAAAAATCAAGAGCCAGAACCGAAATGGAGAATTTGAACTAATGCATGTAGATGAGTTCATTGATGAACTACTGCACAGTGAGTCTGTGATATTATTCTTCCCCGGCTACAGAAACGCTATGTGCTTGAGGAGGCTGAGCAGCTGGAACCTAGAGTGAGTGCTCTAGAAGAAGACATGGACGACGTGGAGTCCAGTGAAGAGGAGGAAGAAGAAGATGAGAAGCTGGAAAGAGTGCCATCACCTGATCACCGTCGGAGAAGTTACCGAGACCTAGAAAAGCCCCGGCGATCTCCTACACTGCGCTTCAGGAGGAGTAGGAGTCGGTCACCCAGAAGGCGGAGTGGATCACCCAAAAGAAGAAGCCCCTCTCCCCTCCCAGAAAGGCATCGGAGCAAGAGTTCAAGACGTCACCGAAGCAGGTTCCCCGAGATGGAAGGCACAGATCTCGCTCCAAATCTCCAGGTCATCACCGTAGTCACAGACATAGGAGCCACTCAAAGTCTCCAGAAAGGTCCAAGAAGAGCCATAAGAAGACCAGGAGAGGGAATGAGTAATGGACTCAGTTTGGTTTTAGTCCAATGGGCTCTTTGTGGATGTGAATTTATCTGCGAAAATAGAAAGATCAAGATCTACTCTCCAAGCAGTTATAAGAATTTTAGTTTTCTCTTACCAAGTTTTTGGTTTTTGTCATTTTCTTAAATGAAAGAGGTGCTGAGTTTTATTATCTCTTTTTCAACAGTAACCAATCTTTGAGGGATGTTTCCTTAAGGTCAGTCTTTGACCAACCAACTAGGACTATATTCAAGTTTGGGATGATAGGAAGGAATTGGAGATAGGAGGTATGAATGAGAAGTAATGGATGTGGCCAACCAGTGGTCCTTTCCCTGTTTGCTATTAAACTATTTGCCATTTTTCAGTAAAAAAAGAAAAAGAAAAAAGAAAAAAAAAGAAAAATGGATGCCTTTTTGTCAAAAATAATTATCAATTTGTTGAGAATGGTGTGTTTTTATAAGTTGAATGTCAATTTGGGGAAAATGAATGAAACAACAACAGTATTTAAACAGTATTACTATATACAATCATATGTCTGTGGCACTGATATATTACTGATATATTACTCAGTGATGCTCTCTGGGAACCATATACCTATGGCTACAAAGGACCTATTAAACTGTGAACGTTTTTGTACGTGCACACACGTGTGCACTAGTACTTGTGCATGGACTGTTCAATTTTGAAATATGTAGGGAAGATCGCACCAAGCTAGAATGTTTTGAACAAATGTTAATAGTGTAACAAAGACAGAATTTTCTTCCCAAAGCCTTAATCCCAAGACTTTGCACAAATAATACAACCAATGCGTTTATAGAGGCAAATATCCTTTACAGACAGGAAAGCAATTACAGATGAAATTCACTTCTAAGATTTTTACTTCCAATAGTACCTATGACATAGTTTTTACACTATACTTCATGAACTTCCCCCATTGTGAAATCTCCCATGTGTCTGACAGACATATTCCTTTTTTTTTCCTATTACCTTATCTCATAGAGACTTTTTGTTTATACAAAATGAAATAAAATTTCATTTTGTAAAAAGTTGAATCTTTACAGCAGTAGGTACATATGTATTATTCTAAGAAATATAAACCAAAATAGTTTTATACATATGTGAATGAACAAAATATCATTTGAAAAGCATATATATCTGTCAATCATAAAATTTTAATATTTTTTAAATGTGCACAAAAATGGTGTTAAGATGTGCTTGATAAATTAAAAGCTATTATATTTTCATGACTCTGACTTTAATATTTTGGGCAAGTTTTGCTCAAGTCACAGTTTATGTAACTAAATAATATTGAAGCATTTCATAAAATAGTACACCAGCAATTTAAACAACAGCACCTAGGGTACTCAGTCATCATGTAAAAAACCTTTGGAAGCAATGCCTATCTCCTTTTTAGAAATTTCCGTGAGACAAAACAATTTGAAATGCCATTTACCCACACATTTTTCTGCCTTGTTCATATTCTTATTAAAGCTCTTAGGGATTCATCATTATTATGGTTGCAGGGCTAAATAATTTGGCTTTATCATGAATATAATGCCTTACAAATTTCAAATCCTTAGGGTTAAATCATCATAAACTTAAAAATCAATGCCAATTTTACTCCTGTTTTATTACAAGTCTGCTATGTTTCAAGAATGTATTAGCCTCTTCATACTAATAATATCCAAATTTAGAATGCACTTTCAAGGTTAGTTATTTTTGTTAATGTTTTACTGTGACTATTGATTAGCACAGAGGTTAATTTGCTTCTTAACTTCTCATTATTTCAAGTGCAACAGTCAAGAAGGGATTGCCTGGTTATGAGCTAGCAGCCACTGCTATTTCCTGGACATCATAGTTTGGTTTTATTTAATTTTTCTCTTACATAACATGTATTTAACGCTATGAACTCAATATATTATAAAATAAAATACAGAAATACCATGTTGTAAATTATCATGTTGTAAATTATTTATATTTGTAAACAAATATGTGAGAAATATTCTATTACAGAAATTTATTATCCCCAAAAGATTAACACAAATTCTTATTTTAAAAATTGAAGTCTATGAAGACTACATATTAAGTGATAGATACTAGATGCTTTTTAAGTAGAAAGTTAATTTTGAATATATTTAATGCCAATTTGATTTATCTGTTATCCTCATATTTTTACTGTGGTGTATTTTATTGGTTATTTACCTATGAATTCTCAACTGTAATTTCAGCTCTTTGCTCCTCTCTGGTACTGCAACTGTGAGTGGATTGATGTACCATTATTTACCCACCACTTTTTTGGGTAGGATAATTGTTCAACACGAGTGGGAAAGAGGGAAGAAATGGTGATATATTTTGTGTTCCTAATTTTAGCAGGATGTCTTTGTCTTCAGGTTGGTTTGGTGTTTTGCCCTTGAGTTATCAGGCTGAACCTAATACTGAGAGGTCAACATGAGCCAGCCATATTTCTTCAATGGACTTCACCCACTCTACCAGTCAGTGAGACTGGACTTGTTTTCCTATTCTTTTTTAAATTGATTATTATTTGATCTATGGAAAGAAGTTGCTTGCTATTTTACTATTCTATTTTAGATTTGGCTTTATGACAAAAGCATAATAATTTCTCTATATTCCACTTGCTTACTGGAAAGTTGCCTGGATTCCTCAGTCCCTACACTTTTTACAGATCTATGCAAGCCATTAACCATGGAAATTTATTATTTCTGTCCTCATATCTCAGAGGTTAGTTTATCACTCACTTTTGGCTATTACTCATAATACTCTTCTGCTTGAACGTCTTTTCTCTTTAACTAACTTTTGACTGTTTTTGAGCTCAAGTGAAGTTAGCCCAAGGTCTAAAAATGAATCTTCAATTTTGATGTATTTTTCAGAACTGAAAAGGAATTTTTTTTTTGCTAAAACTTATTTTCCTATAATTATATGTATTCCAATATTTATGATAATTCATATGAAAAATATTGTACCCATGAAGATACACATACCATTTATTCATATGCTTTAATACCTGAAATAACATAGAAGAAGAATGCTTAATGCACTCAATTGAATTATACAAATACAATACCTGTAAATTGTTAAAGACGGTTCAGTATGTTTTATATCATTAGAAATATTTGCATCCAAATTGCAACTCATGAATACACATGAATACATGAGAAGATAAAAGAAATAAGCAATGAAAGCCAGCTTATAGTTGAAAAATATTTTAACATCTTTAGCCAAATCCTCAGGAAATTTACTTAAGTTCTTATAAATACAAGAAGGTGAATATGTCACAAAACACATTGTTAAATTAACTCTAATGTTTTCCTTTTCAAATTAAACAACCTTGGTAGTCCTGAACACTGTTGAATTTTTCAGTAAAGTACTCAATATCTAAAATACCATACAAAGTTTTAAATAAAATATCTCAAGAAAATATTCTTTAAAATTAAATATTGAAATTTTTGTTAAAACAAAATTTAATATTAATTTAATGCTATTTATATTAATCATAGTTTCAGTTAATGCTACTGCCTATCTTTTAGAATTACTTTGTTATCCCGGCAAACAGTATTTTATTGTATTTACCTTATATACATGGTAATAAATAAGAAGATATTTTAAAAATTGTAAAACCATTCAACATTAAGAAAATAATTTTAATGTAAAGACTAATTTCCCCAAATATTTGAACTTGAAAGGATTATTTAGCTCTGTTTCTATGTCTGGGTTTCTTCATCTTCATTTCCGTCTCAGAAAATTTTCATCAAGTTTTTAACACTGTATTTTCCTATTCAACAGACTAGAACAACAAATTACATTCTGACTCTACAATTTGCTCACACAATTTGGAAAGCTAGATGTTAAATACCTAATAGTTCAATACACAGTTTCAATTGTGACAAAGGATTACAAACAATAATAGGGCAGTCCTGATACAAGGCATTAGCATGATTTTACTGTATCACATTCCAGGTGTTAGTAACCATGCTTATCTCAGCATAAATAGACCACACATATTTTAAAGCAAATGACTGAAAAAAATTAAAGTAGAAATTTCTATGACAGTGCAATCAATATTAACTAACAAACATAAATAAACAAATCAAAAGTTTAGAATCTTGAAAAACAGAAGACTAAAGGTTAAACTCAAATATTTTGAAACATTCTGGCCTACCATAGTCATTTATGTTTTCTAGATCATATATTTAACAAGTCTTCTCAC
The DNA here is from genome assembly GCF_023159225.1 of Perognathus longimembris pacificus. Lineage (NCBI taxonomy): Eukaryota > Metazoa > Chordata > Mammalia > Rodentia > Heteromyidae > Perognathus > Perognathus longimembris. The sequence continues at coordinate 14,245,988 of NC_063163.1, forward strand.
TTGCAAATTTTCAATTTTTAGTAATATTTTTAATTTTGAAAGCAGGTAATCATAATCAGGTAGGTAAAAATAAATGAATTACTTGTGATGCTTAGTGGTTTAAGATATATATCACATATTACATTTTTAAATTTTTGAAGTAGTATATGTTAATAATAAGGGGGGGCTTCATCATGATGATTCCATAGAATGCAGTTTATTAAAGATAAAGAAAGAAAAGGAAAGTATTAGCCTGTAGTAAACTAATCTTGCAAGGGTTTGATCTCTCAAAATTGTGTGTGTGTGTGTGTGTGTGTGTGTGTGTGTTTGTAGAATTCCAGATTTGAATTATACATTATTTACATAGTTCTTCAGGTAATGGACTACATTAAAATAGTAGAGCCCATAAAATCTAATTAGAGAATAATTACTAGGAGGCTAATAAAAGAAAAAAAAGATGAAAGAAAGAAAGAGTTCAGCTTTGAGAAAAGTATCGTCCATTTTGTGTTTACCAGGCTGCTGTACACTAAGAATGGAGATTGAAACACCAAGCACATTTTCTCCAAACCAAAGGTGTAACTTTCAGTTTCAACCAGAATCAAGCTTTTTGTGGAGGTTTTCTGGCTGCTTTACAGGTAGTTCTCTTCATTCTCCTCACTGTGTCTTCATATGGTAGAAATAACTAGGTATCTTTTGGGCTATTTCTAAGAGCATTAATACCATTCATGTAGGCTCCATCCTTAGGCTCACTTCACTGGGAAACTATGAGCAAGTCATACTCTGATTTGAACATGAGAGACATTTTTTTTCTTTCTTCAGTCATAATCCTATTTTAAAAGGATCTATAGATCAATAATAATCCATAGTAAAATTTCTAGGATGAATTCAGCTGTTAGATCTTCAACAAATACCTGAAATTATGTAAATTTCCTTTCATGGTTAACAAAATGAGGGTAACAATAATCTGAAAAGTTATTAAAACACAACTAATTCTAAAGTAGTTTAAATTTAGAACTTATCTTAATCCCTTCAGATCACCATATAAAATATGATTGACTGAGGTTCTTTCTTTTTGGTAATGGCTTATTTTTATTCAGTTATGAAGATTGTGAAGTGCAAGATGTTCTTTCTTCCTCATATTATACTTCCTTTAGTTCCATCATGAGACTCCTACCATCTTCCTTTAGTTCCATCATGAGACTCCTACCATCATGGACTTGTTCTATGCTAATTACTTCCCAACCCTCTGTCTCCAAATACAACACATTAAGTTTATGGATTGAACCTTCGCATTTGTGGAGATAATTCAATCTATAATAGCTTTCAAAAGATATAGAGAAAACATACACTGTGAATATTCTCATATCCCAAAATGTAAGAACTAGAGTTCTCATAGGAAATTTAAATGAAATATTCAAAATTTTTATTTGTTCTAAGTATTATCTTCATACATATTTGTACATTTAGCCTCCCTCCTGTTTGAATATGCAGAAGATTAGAATGATGTAGAAAAGTAGAGAAGAGAATATGTTTGAGCCAAGAAATTTTCTTCATTTTTTTATTCTCTTTTAGATTTCAGAAGACAGATTGGGCATGCCTCACTTTACAAATCCCTCTGGAACCAGGGCATAAAGAACAACTACCTCCATTGCTTTTTTGGAATCTGCATGTATTTGTAAAACAGGTAGAGAGAAAGTGGAGCTGCACCTGCATAAAATTGAACTGTTTCTTATGTACCTGTGTATGCTGTGTACAGGGATAGCCAGTTGATGTCACCAGAAAGAGTGACTATCAGTCACTTCGAAAATTTTAAGCAGTAAGCCACACCAATGCTTTAAACATAGACATTCTCTCAAAAAGCAGACCTTCAAGTTGAGAAATTTAAAATACGTCCTAGTATAAAATTATATTTGGCAAGATTATAAGCCCCAAGAGAGCAAAGCTGAAATCATTATGCAACCAGCTAAGTGAACAATTTTCTGCCCTTTATTCAACCTTTGTAACCACGTTTTCCCCTTCTTCTCTGGGGAGATCATTTTCCATGATTAATGAGCAAAGCAGAAAAAGAAAAAGTGATGGAAGAAAGGGAAAAGAATAAACTTCCCACTTGTACGTTCACTTTGAAAGAGGCCCAATCCAGAAGAAGGAACCTTTAAATAAAAATCAGTTTCTTTACTATACTGGATCATTTATTCCTACATAAATTTTTGGAAATTGGAATAACTATAGGAGTTTTGATTATTGTTTTGTTGAATTACTACTTCAGTAACAGTAACAGTCAGTAACAGTCAGAATGGGCTATTTTACTCGTAGGAACAAAGATAATATTTTTCCCCTTCATGCGGACTTTATTCTAAATTTTGACTTACAAATATTGTACCATACTTCTAATACACTAGTGTCTCTTACTGCAAAAATATAGCAGTGTTAGGTACTGAAATATTTTATGCTTTGCATAAACTGGTTTTCAGTTGCTCCTGCTGTTCATATTCTCCAGGGAATTTGGTTGAACTTGACTGCTGACTTTCCAAAGAAGTCATCTTGAAGACCTTCTCATAAAAAAAGAACTACTGTCCAATTTTGTAAATTATTATCAAATTGATGTCTAATCACAATAAAGAAAACATTTTAAATTTAAAATGAACAACTAGAACTTATAGAGTGTCATCAATTTGTCATAGCGAAAATCTGGAACCAACCCAGATGCCCCTCAGGAGACGAATGGATCAGGAAAATGTGGTACATATACACAATGGAATGTTATGCCTCTATCACAAAGAATGACATTGCCCCATTTGTAAGGAAATGGAAGGACTTGGAAAAAATTATACTAAGTGAAGTGAGCCAAACCCAAAGAAACATGGACTCTATGGTCTCCCTTATTGGGAATAATTAGTACAGGTGTAGGCAAGTCATAGCAGAGCATCACAAGGCCCAATAGCTATACCCTTATGAACACCTAAGATGATGCTATGTGAAATGAACTCCATGTTATGGTGACAATTGTTATGTCACAGTTGTAACTACTTTCCACGTCCCATGTGTATCTGTAGCTTCTATTATTGATGATGTTCTTGTATCACCTTCCTGTGGTTGTACCTACACTATCTCTGTAATCTTATCTGAGTATATTTGAAACCGTGTATACTGGTATTGGAAGTAGGAAATTGAAAGGGAATATCAAAATTGAGAGACACAGGGTAAAAAAAGACAAACAACTACAAAAGCAGTACTTGCAAAACTGTTTGGTGTAAGTGAACTGAACACCTGAGGGGGGGAAGGGTAAGGGGGAGGGGGGAGGGAGGGATGAGGGACAAGGTAACAAACAGTACAAGAAATGTATCCAATGCCTAACGTATGAAACTGTAACCTCTTTGTACATCAGTTTGATAATAAAAATTTGAAAAAAAAGATGTATTTTAGATTAACTTTTAAAGGTGCACATGTTCAAGAATATTATGACTTTAGAGAAACAAAAAATTGGTGAATTAGGGAAGAAAACCTATTAATTCATATGTATTCTTTTCTTTTCTAAGGTATCTCTTTTGTGAGGCACCAGGAACACAAAATGTTACTGCCTGGTCAAGCTTACATAAAGTGAAATGGGTTGAGAATGTTTCACAGAAGGCCCAGTTAGTAAAGAGATATATTCCTCAAAGCATGCACATGGCAATGCATGCAAATCTCAGTTCTATTAATTTCAGAAGAAATCAGAATTGGGAAAAGTAGTTAGAACCAGTAAGATAAACTGAAGTTCTAACAAGCAGAAGTTAAACCAAGAAAAAAGAAATAAAAGTGAGAATGAGAAAAGAGAAAAAAGAAACAACAGTAAATATATGTATTAAATAATGCAAAATATTAACTATCCAAATGACACAAATATATCCACTGAAGTACATTTAATTCTGACTAATAAAACTACATTTGCATATAAATAATTAATAAAAATGATAGCTCTGAACAATTATCTGTATAATACTACTATGAAAAAATAAATGGACAAAAAGTAGATTTTTTCTATATAAATTTTCTTGATTTAGCTATGATTTTAAACTGGGAACAAATTAGAATTAGTTGAAATCTACAGTTGTCAGTCTCAGATTTATATATTTTAGTTATATATATATATATATGTATATATATCTTATCTCGAACCAACAGACTAAGACTAGATTTCTCAATCTTACCATGTATCCATTTACATATTTTCTGCGCTTATTTGTCTAATTCAATTCTTTCACAGCCTAATATGACTACAATTTTAAAAGGTAACAAAATATTTGCATTTTAAGTATTTATTTCAGAGGGATCTAATGAATTTGATTAAAATAGGAAGTTTCCTACACATTCTAAATATAGTAATGAACAAAGTGTATTATGTCATGAAGCTAATTGTCCACTTAAAGTTAGAAGCAGTCACCGTAAATATTGATATACAGATAAACATACATGTTGTATGGATATCAACTGAAGGAGAAAACTAATGCAGAAAAAGTAAAAGATACAACAATATTGTGGACATAATGTAGTGCCTACTGTTCAAATCAACAGTCTTTGAGCTACTCAAAGACAGGTACCTTACTCACCAGATTCTAAACCACAGAGGGAAGCAGGTATATGAAGAATATCATGAAGTGAATTTTGGGTCTATTAAGTTTTGTTGCTTGTAGATTTATCACTGAGATTTAAGAGTTTCTGGTTGACAAAAGTGATCTAAGCTAGGCATGTAAAGTGGTGATGAGCTACGGCATGCGTGTACATTCCAGTGGGAAAACGAGGCAGTTTGACAGCTGGAAACCAGTAAATATCTTCAACAGGAGCCTACTCCTAAATCTGAGTCCTAAATACTCCAGTACTAAAGTGTGGGGCTATTTACATGAGGAAAATCCAGCAAATCTTCTAAAGGAGTTTTGTAAATACAAATATTTAGACAAAACCTCCATAAAGAATGTTGACTGCAGAAAGGAGGAAAATGACTTTGAAATTGGTTCGATTTCAATTCAAAGTGTTTCAGAGGCAACCTAGTTTAATAACTAAGGATGTGTATTCTTCACAGCATGTCTGGCTCATCCCGGGGGAATCTCAGTTCTTTCTATTTTAAAACTATGGAGTATTGCCAGTGAAATTTAGGAGACATGATGTCTACTTACCTTCTGATAGTTTGACTCTAAAGACTTGTATGATAAGTATAATTAATCAGATGTAAATGTAGTCAGTCAGAATGCATCATACCTACTAAGAGATTTCATGCCCACATGCTAGTAACAGTAGATAGTTTTGTATACATAGATATACATCACCTTCCTCTCAAGCCTGTAATTCTAGTTGTGAGGGATGCTGAGGTCCAGATGACGGAGAGTCAACGCCAACTCTGATAGAAAAGTCCCCGACTTCCTTTTTGAGCACCCGTGGTAGCTGTGATGGTGCGCAGAAAGTATGATTGGACGATCTGTGCATTTGGAAAGGGGCTGATGACAGTAGAATACTGCTGGCTTGTGTTTGCCATCTTATATTTGTTTTCCTGTGTTTAAGCAGCAAAAATACCATATTCTGAATGTTTTGCATTCTGTAGTGACTCTGTCTGAAGACATTTTATGAGTCAGTCTTTGTGTGCCTGATCTTAACTGCATCCCAATATCCTCTACTTCATCCCTGTGCCCTTTGTCAAAACCCCCAAGTTAACATGTTCTCTCTTAGCAACTAAAAGCAGTAGGCTGAGAAGCTCTCTGAGGTCCCCACTCACCGCTCTTGAACATGCGTTCACAGTATCAGCTCCATGGAACAAACATCCACCATACAAAACCCACCAAGAAAAATCCAAGCTGGTGGTATGCCTCAGATAAACCAAGCAATTTCAACAGGCTGACTTCAAACCTTTGTTTCAAGAAAAGAAAAAAAACGTTCTTTCAAGTACACTTGAAAGTACACTAGTGAAATACCAAGCAACAGGTGGATACATAGTGAACATATGATAGACAGATGATGATGGTGATGATGATGATGATGATGATGATAATGATAGATAGATAGATAGATAGATACATACATACATACATACATACATACATACATAGACACATAGAGAGATAGATGAATTTGATTTATTTTGTTTGCAAGAGAAACATAATAGCACATTCATATGTTTAGAAAATAGGATGTTTGATAATGGAGGGAAATTAGAATGGACAGAATCATAAATATAAAATCTAAAGCAAAAATAATTATTTCATCAAAGAAGAGAAAGGAACTAGAAGCACTGGGTCAAGGCTATCATCCTAGCAGTTAGGAAACAGAAAGAAGGACTAATATTTGAAGCCAGCCTTAGGGAAAAAGAACTTCAAAAGACTACATCTCATCCAGTGCCTGGACATAGGGTGAAATTTGCTATCTGTATTATGAGGAAAACACAAGTGGTTTTTGCCTGTCATCTCTCATATGATGAAGCACTGTGGGAGGTTTGCAGCCCACCTGGGCACAGCACAAAGTGAGACCCTGAGACCCTGCTTCAAAAATATCCATTGCAAAATGCTGCTGTAGATATAGATCAAACATAGGAACACCTGACTAGCAAGTATGAAGACCTGAATTCAATCCTCAGTATAACCAAAAGAAGGGGCAGACAGAAGGAAGGAGAAGGAGCATGAAGAAAAAAAGGAAGAGGAAGCAGAAAAGGACTTCCTATGAAATGCATCCAGTCAGGAATATGCAGTTTTTACTTTCCCAGTTTTGTGTATACAGAGGGTTGAGTTTCAATGAATGTCTCATTCAAACTTGCCATAAAGTTGCAGTTTATTTTGGCTCTGGCAAAAACCAATTAGCTGTTACAGATGGCCACCCAGATCACCAGATGAGTGTAGGATGAACTATTCATGACAAATAGTATTATCAAGTCCTCTTTCTTGAGGACAAGTTTATCTTGAGAACATGCAGTAAATTGTCTCAGCCTGGCTTATACAACAGTGTGATTCTTTCCTGTCTGTGCAGTCTGCTTAGCAAATTGTATTTTGATTTATTGCTTATTTAATAATTAAAGTGTTTTCATTTTCTGTTTGTGGAGATGTACTCTGGAGAGACATGGAAAGTTTTATTTGATTATATTTACTTACAAGCATCCAGTGACTTTTGTAGATTGTAGGAGATTGGGTTATTTAGGAGCACAGGTGGTTCGTATTTCTAATAGGACAGAAAGTATAGTGCATGGCTAGCAATGAAGACATGCAAATGAAAAAACACTTGTGACTATTTCTAATTGGAAAAAGTAGAGAAATAATACCACCATGAAAAAATATCCTTCTATTAAAGACATAATGTGGTAGTGATTTGGACATAGTCTTGATAGCAACAAGAAGCTAAGATTGTAAACTGCTACCTGGCAGAGGGCAGGGGGGTAGTTGGATCTCAGAAATCTCATAATATAAATATTTTTGCTCCAAATATTTTAAGGCATACTAGCTCTTTTAAAACCATTCTGGAGAAATAACTGGGCTATATTTAGATGATAAACATTGAAAGACAATGAATGTAAAGAGAATTGAGATTTCCAAGCAAATGAATGATGGTTGTGAATGAATTGTTGAATTCGAACTGCTAAAAGTGAATCACTTCCTTAAATATTATTTTATATCATCATACCCATATAGCTATTGAGCCTTTGTGATCTGCTTCTATGAATATCTTCCTTTGGTCTCATTACTTGACTGTCTAGAAACTTGTATAATTTATCATACCTCAGTGTATTTTTTTTCATTCAGTGTTACCTATAACCACAAATAAAGGAAACAATGCAACCTATGTTTCTTTGAGTCTGGCTTACTTCATGTAAGATTTTTTTGCAAGTCTTTTCATCTCTTTATGAATGATGCAATAAGACTCTTTCTGATGGAAGAGTAGAATTCCATTGTGTATATATACCACAATTTCTTGATCCATTCATCAACTGAGGGGCATCTGGGCTGATTCCACAACTTGGCTATAGTAAACAATGTTGCAATGAACATGGTTGTGCCAATTATTTTAGTGGGTGGCAAATCTAGACAGTATGTAAAAAATGAAATATATAATTCTTGGGTAGGGACTTGATGGAAAAACTGGGAGAGGGGAAGGTTAACATAGTTCTTAAAAAAAATTCATTACCTGACTTCTGTAACTGTAACCCATTGTAAATCATCTCTACAATAAAGTATATTAAAAATGAACCATTTAGTTAGTTAAGATGCTTTATTAATTGCATGGTAAAACTAGACAATGGGATAAATTACACATAGCAAAATGCCCCTTATAGAAGTGTAAATTCAGGATAAGTTCTGTAACTACTTTGGACCGTAGCTTTTAACTTTTACTCTGGTAAGCACTTAATTTTAGTACTGAACAGATGGTTTGGCATCAGAATTTCTGGGATGCATAGTCCTTACACCATCCTTAAAATCCCCAAATCCTTTCTATTTATCAAAAACCTGAGAATGTGTGAGATCTCTTCCATGGATAGTTGTTATAAGCCATGTTTTGAAATAACAAATATCATTCTTCCCATATCCCATTGGTTAGAACCTAGTCACATGACCACATTCATCTACTTGGATAGTTGGACAATTTACTCTCTTGCGTTTCCCAGCAAACAAAGAATAGAGCTTTGATGACCACATAACAGTCTACATGATACAGAACTTTCTGCATACTTTTTATAGTGACAATATTGTTTATATGCTGATATTTTCCTCTATCCTTTTAAGCACATTGAGGCCCATGACTTCTTCAAATTACAGCTTAAAGATTCAGAATCAAGCCTTAAAGTCTCTGGTGAAATTAGTAGGTGCTTAATGAATATGTAATTGAATGATTTATGGCAGCAGTATTTAGACTGTATTGTTTTCATTTGATATTTGTAGGTTATATGGGATTATGCTATACAATATTTCCAAATTTGTGCCGCAAAATAACATACATTAAGAAATAACTCATAACAATATATGTATGCAGAATGAGCTTGAGAGGGTTCTAATGTTCTGAGCTTTGCCAATGTGGTAACCCACATGTAAGAACAGCAGGATTAAAGCCAGCATTGGGCTATAGAAAGCAGATATTACTAAGCACCTACAATGCCCTGCAGTCAGTTATCCACCAACAAAATAGATCTTGTCCTCAAGAGTAAAAGTTTTGATAATGGTTCAAATGGAATATTTCACTTCCTTGTTTGGTTATTTTCTTGAAATGAAGATCAATTTGATTTATCAGCAATTGAACAGTAATGTATTTCTTGTGTTTAGGGCTTATGAACTAAAAGTTGTACATGCTGTTTGTATTTCTATTTCCAGGAATTTTAGGCTTAGGATTTAATGTAAAGTGCAACAGTAAATATATTAGCATAAAATTATTCCCAGTTGTAGAAAGTAGACAGGTGCACTTAGCTCCCTCTGTTGTAAATAAGAATTGATTTAACCTATTGACTGATTAATGTGGCAAGGGGATGGTTAAAATACCTCAGTGTGGATGCACCAATATAAGATAACCGTAAAGAAAATATGGACATTTTACCTTTTCCATTATATGTTTTGGCTAATTTATTTTGATTTGAATACAGCTCTCATTTCTTTACATTCAATGGGTGTAGTTTATTTGAGTAATGATTCAGGAAACCCTGGCAGGAACAAGGATCTGGTTGAGACAAGGAAACAGAGCCAACATAAAGGGCATCATCAAGCAAAATCCTGTTGTGGGTAATTGAACCTTAATCTTAATCTTGTGAACGCTGAGAGCACATATAAAATAACAACTTTGTGTTAACCCTCTCACAGAAGGGAGCTGAAATATTTGTACACCAATTCCTGTCAGTTATTGATTGAGGTTCCTCATAGGAATCCCTACCTTAGCACATCTGGTTGGCAGTGTGTACAGAAAATTCAGCTCTACTATCCAGAGAAAATTCCCAGGTAAAATTACCAAATGCTAGCATTTGGAAGTGTAAGAAATTAGAGAGCATTAGCTATATTATTAATCACAAAACTTGACAATCTGGATATCCTGATGAGATTTTTAGGCACACTACTACGGTGGTTTGAGTTTTGTCATTTCTCATTTCTACTTGGGTGATAGAATTTTGCTATCACATATACCTTAAAAAGTTTTGATTGCAAATGTCTCACATATTATCTTAATGCTAAAAATAACCCTAGAAACCTTTTGAGAACTCAAAGTGAATTTGTACTTCATAAACATGCTGAGATAGTCTGCTGCTTATTTAATTGAAATGAAAACATACAGAAAAAATTGTTAATGTCAATAATAGAGAATTACTTCACATTTTCTACTCCTTGTTTTGTTAGTTTATTAGGAACTTTAAAGAGTTTTTGAAAAGCAAATGGTTCTGATGTCATAATATGCTAATTTTAGTGAAATACATACAATTAATCCTTATGTAAGGGAAAGAAAATTGGGCCAAATATTTTTTCAGGCATTGTTCTGGTATTTTATTTTTTCATATTTATTGGTATTATAATAGAATTATGTGATATTATACTGGTATTATAAGTCAAGTAAAGAGTACATTTCTTTACGGCCCTTTGCTAGCTGTGTCTTGAGTTTCTCCCTCCCATCCCTCACAGACAAGATGAAGATAGTTCATTTTCAACATTAGAAAGACTTCATGAAAGTTTACCACCTATTTTCAAAATTTTATTATTTACCATACCTGTATTTATCCAAAAGTTACTAATGCCTATAGCATGATTGGTTTGTGCATATTTGCAGTACTAGCAGAGACAGAGCCTAGACATTTCTTTAACCAGAGTTAATGCAAACACAAGTATTTACATGAGTTATATGAGATGTGATACTTTTTGAAGGGTTTTAAAAAGAATGTGCCAAGCTGGTCGCCAGTGTCTCACGTCCATAATACTAGGTACTCAGGAGGCTGAGATCTGATGATAACCTTCAGAGCCAGCCCATGCAGGAAAATCTGTGGGACTGTTATCTCCAATTAACCAGAGGAAACCGGAAGTGGTGCTCTGCCTCAAGTGACAGAGCGCTATTTTTGAGCTGAAGAGCTAAGAGACAGTGCCCAGTCCCAGACAGTGTCCAGTCCCAGAGTTCAAGCCCCATGACTGACAGAAATAAATAATAATAATTATATTCCAGATAAGCTATTTAAATTGTGGTAGTGTATAAAGGAATAGAGACCAGATTTTTTGCTGCCAAAATGAAAAAAAGACTGTCCACAACAGTAGCCTTTTCCACCTGAGTTTTCCACTTTCAAAAGAAGTTTACTAAGAAATTAGGATGGTGAATGAAAATAGATTACTTAATTTTGACTTCTAAACTTAACTTTGGTTCAAAGATGTAATAAATGAAACCAATGTTATCCTATGGTAATCTGTAGCACTTATTACAGCAATGAAGACATAGAGATAATAATGTGCATCATAATAGTACATTTAAAACTACAAAATATCAATTTTAAAATTTAACAACATTGAGAAATACATTGACGAGAAACATTCTTTTTGCAAGAGAATGAAATGACAACCTCATTGATATGCTCCAACCCAAACAGATTGGAGTAAGTGCCTCTATATATTGAGCACAGATGCTTTCTCCAGAGTTAATGCACAATGTATTATTACTTCATAAAAAAGGCAATAGATCATTTCTTCTGATATATTTGCATAGGGATTCCCAATGAACTTTGCCTCAGCAGGTTAACTCCATTCCATTAACAAATGTAGCAAGAAATAGGGAATCAGGTTAGAGCTCATCCCTCTGCATGACCCAGTGTCAGAATTTATTTTGAACAGCTTCTATCAGATTCTATTAAGAGAAGCATCCAGTGACCATTGCAAAAAGAAGGGGGGGGGGGAGAGATGGGGGAGGAGGGAGGGAAGGAGGGTGAGAGAGTCCACTTCTTAAAACAATGTGGCAGATTTCTAAGTTAAAATAACAATTTCCATGGCTATTTATGAAAAATACTTATGTGATGTCATTCCACTGGTTTAAAATGTACATGAATTCTATTAATTTTCTCATTTGTATTCTATATAGTCGACCCTCCACACCCATGCTTTCTGCGTGGAATGATTCAATCAACTCTGTATCAAATATACTGGAAAACAAAATTTGTATCTGTCCTCAACATGTGGAATTTTTTTCTATTCCCTAAACAATGGAGCATAACAACTATGTACATCCTATTTGTATTATGTTAGTGTTGCAAGTACTGTAAGCATGGAAATATATATAGACATTGTACCCTTGGAATCAATCTATCATGTATTTTGAGGGGTGAATTATGTGAACAAAATAATTAAAAATGATAAAAATTATTATACAGACACTTTGAAGGTATTATATGTATAATAAGGTTTGGTAAAAGGGCTACAAAGGAGAAAATTCATTTAAAGTTATCTAAATTCCAACTTGTCATAGAAAGATAGATATGTTACATACGAAGAATAGCAGTAATATGATATATAATTACAAACATGATGCCTACAAATTAAGAAAAGTACATAGTAGAGAGCGAAATGTAGAAGTAATAGCTTCAAGAAATAATTAACTTTTATTCATTTAATATTTTTGACTATATGTTATATTCATAGGATATAAATAAAACTAGATAAACAGTGTCACTTGTAGTAAATATGATATCAATAGTACTATGATATTTTTCAAATGCATTACAATTGGTAAGTGTTGCAAAAGTAATGTTGGTATAAATAAATTTTGGTAGTAACACAGTTTCACTGGAGGGGCAAAGCTACAATTACTTTTCAACAATTTACATTTAACATAGATACCTTTCCCCCCTTAATGTTTGCTCTTTTCAATATGGTGTCATGAATCATTTCATAATTGATAACCATCTTAATATTTTGTTTATTTCCTATACTCTTCATTGTTTTCTTCATATTATCTTCAAATATATAAGGATCAGAATGCTGCCTAATCTCAGAGATGGCTTTATCTGAGAAAATTACATAGAATAAGAATGAAGAGAAAGAGGTGTTAATTTAGACTTGCTGGCTTTCTCTGAAAAAGTGTATTGAAAGCTATATTTATTTGTTTGCATGCTAATTTATCCCCAAATTATCAACCAAAATAAAAGTGTTAATTAAATAGTAAAATTCAGTAAACTGCCTTGATATAATGACTGAATGCTGCCTAATGAGCTTTCATTTCTTTTGTTTATATTAATAATGCCTACTATTTTTCAAAATATTATTAAAGAACAAAGAAGTCAGATAATTCATTTTATTTATGAAATAATGTTTATTTTAGTAAGTAAAAATAAAGGGTTTATAGGCAGAAAATCATGTTCCTTAGGTATTGGAACAGTACCAAGGGAAAGTGGATGTATTCCAAAATTAATACTTGTATGATAATTCCATCACATCAGGACATCCTAAGTATGTATTTTGGTAAATTAGAGGATTTGGCTCTTAAACCTGAGAGTTAATGTTGTGATGACAAATAATAGACCTCCAATCACTAAGATCCCGTAGAGAAATCATTTTCTTCATATTTTTCCTTGAGTAAGGATACCAAAGTAAGATTATTTTATTTAATCATACAATTGAATTATGAATTGTGTAACATGGTGGTTTTGGACAGGGTTAAAGATGCACAATTTACACCATAACAGTTTCAGAAATTGGTCTGTAACTATTCATTTCAATTTAGCTGCCATTTAGAGAATCATGCCAGCCACTCTAGGAATATGCCTGAGAAACCTTTACTGAATTTAGCACTTAGTAATTAGATTGTGTTATTAGAAGAGAGCTAAGTTTCAGTCATTGAAATTTAACACACTTTTGAAACCCCTCGCTGAGTGTACTTCATTCTATTCCCATGGAAACATGCTCCTTCCTTGGCAAATAACCTGTAAGTAGCTTTTGAAAAGTGAATGTAGGGTTTTCAGCCTTTAACACAATATATTTCAGTGTGATGTTTTCCCTATCCTGAAAATTATTATATTGTAACTAGTAACAATTTATATTTATATAAAAATAATTCCAATAAAACTAATTTTAAATGAATAATTGGTATATTGTATGCAAAATATAATACAATTATTAGCTAGATTGTAATAAGCAAGTGTCACCTCTGTGGGACTACTTTCGAGTGATAACTCAAATGTATAAAATATAGTCTTCAATATCCAACAATGATTATAAAGTACAGTCACTAAAAAGTAGACTAACTTAAAAATAAAAATGATCATATTAAATAAAAATGTAAACATCCTTATTAGAGAGATATAGTCAGATTTTAGAAAAGTTCAATATCCACTTGCAAAGTGGGTCAGTTTATTAATCTGAAATGTTGGCACCCTTAATAATAGTTATATAAACTCAATAATAATAGTACATGAAGAAACAGAAAAAAATCAAAATTACATTCAGATACTTTAATACCTCCACACACTTTATCAGAAAATGGATGAAAATCTGAAGGGACATAGAAAAGATGAGTATCTTCTTGCTCAACTGAATAGGCTGTGTCTTTCTATCCAGCATATCCAAGAGTCTCTCAGATTTATTTTAAAATTTACATATACATGAAGAATCATATATGAAATCAATATATTTAATGTCACCTGGCATATGAATCTGTGTATGTGAATATGGATATATGTATGTAAAGCATCTACCTTTAAACATTAACTATTCTCATTCTCTTAAATGTACGGAAACAAATAAAGAGCAGATATAAGTTAGCATACATAGTCTGTAGGGCCAAATTCAACAGCCCACCATTTCCTTCTTAACCTAGAGTATTACCTTAGTGTCAGGTTGCTAATTACATAATTCAACCCCTGAAGCAGAGAATTGTGAAAGCTGCTGAAATCTTTTAACCTACAAAATACATTTGGTAGAGACAGAACTTTGGAACTGGTTAGAATATACAGTATATAATGATTAAAATTACTGTATTTTCCCCTTTTAATTGCTGCTTTATATCACATGTGCATTTTTGGCAGTACCATACAGTCAGAAATATTTATTTTGCCTTCACTAACATGTAAATAAGCAAAGAAATATGTATATCAATGGAATTTAGTGAATATAAAAATACCTCCCTCTCATTTATATTTGAATATATGTCAGAAAGGTGCTGCTATATAAAAGCACTGCTACTAATTATTCTTTAATTCTATGCTCTAGGAAAAATGCATTCATAGTTCCTAATTAAATTTATGAAAGATATAGTATACAAATCACAATTATGTAATAAGGAAAGTATAAGTTAAGATATTTGGAAGAGAAGGGTGTAAAACTGAATCACACTTGCAGTTGTGTTATTCACAATGCAAACACAATAATCCTGAGGTGTTCTAGTCTACTGATATCTTTAGACCTCTCCATAATTTCCTCATTCAAAGAAAACACATTAATAGAGAATTTTTACTTCCTGATTTTTTTTCAAATTTGTGATTTATGCCAAGTGTGAAGTTATTTAATAAAAGTAACCATAGTTCATGTATTGTAATAGTCAAGGTGGGTTGTTCAAGGACATTTCTGATCTACAGTAATATTAGTTTCAATGTGAATTACTCTCCTAAAAAAGTTAGCAGAGGTTAAGTTGATGGCTATTGGTGGAGTTTAGAAGTATGGTTTGTATATTCCTCATCACAGTTGTGGAGGAGGAAAGAGTGACATTATAGACCCATAGTTCAAAGATACTCATTTGCATCCAAAATGAAAGAAAAATATTCATTCATACCACTTAATATTCATATAAATTTAAGTTACAAAATCACACTTTCTTTACCCCAGTTATGCAGAAACCTCCAATAATGATAGAGGATCATGTCATATAATTTAGTTTGCATTGTGTTTTGCTTTGTGCTAAAGCACAGATTTATTTTTAATTTCCATGGCCTACTACAAATTATCATATGATTTTCAATGTCAATTTTGCAACTGTTAATCTTCTAACTGTAATGTGGTACCTACTTATTCTAGAAAGTACAGCCTATGCTAACAAATAGTTTGTCCTCATAATCTACTCAGTTCCCAAAGCCACACTTCTTAACATTATGTTTTTTCTTGGGGCTTGTGTCTCATGGCCCAAGTACTGTCCCTGCCTTCTTTTTGCTCAAGGCTAGCACTCTACCTCTTAAGCCACTTCTGTTTTTTTCTGTTTATTTAGTGCTAAGGAATCAAACCTAGGGGTTCATGTATGCGAGGCAAGCACTCTACTGCTAAGCTACATCCCCAGCTCAACATTATCATTTGTTTAGAGATAATATTTTATTTTATTGTAAACGTGTTATACAGAGGGGTTACAGTTATATGAGTAAGGTAATGATTTCATTTCTTCTCTAAGAGTGTTACCACTCCCTCATATTCTCACTATCCTTCCCTGTACTCCCACCCCTGCCCCCAAGTTGTAAAGGTCATTTCCAACAGTGTCTAGTAAGTATCACTGTTGCATTGGTTCTCCCTTTGTCCTTTGTCTCACCATTTTTTTTATACCCCTTCTCTTCCTCAAATGAGATAAATGTATATACAAGACACAAGGTACCAGAATTTAAAAGAACGGGATAAACCAAAGGAAGAAAGGAAGGAAGGAAGGAAGGAAGGAAGGAAGGAAGGAAGGAAGGAAGGAGAGGAGAGGAGGAAGGGAGGGAGGAAGGGAGGGAGGGAGGGAGGGAGGGAGGGAGGGAGGAAGGGAAAGAGAAAGACAGAGCGAGAGAGAGAAGTAACTTCACAGAGTACATCAAAAACAAAACCAAACCTCTTGTTTCCATATCTTGGCATTCATTTCAATTATCCTATGTGTATATGGTCATATTTACATAGTTATTGAGCTGTGATCCACTGCTAGGAAAACTATTCTAGACATATACTAATTATTGCAAATGAGGGAAACCATGGAGCCTATGTTTCTTTAGGTAGGACTTATTTCACTTAATATTTTTTTCCAACTCTTTCCATTTCCTTATGAATGAGGTGATGCCATTAGAGCATACAGCATAGAATTCCATTGTGTGTGTGTATGTGTGTGAGAGAGAGACACAGAGACAGAGAGACACAGAGACAGTGAGAGAAAATGTGTGTGTATACCACATTTTCTCTATCCATTCATCTACTGAGGGGCATCTCGGTTGTTTCCATACATTAGCTATGGTAAATAATATTGCAATGAACATAGCTTTAGTGTGGACATATTTGTGAACATTTGGGAAAACGCCCAGGAGCTCTATGTTTAATCTTTTGAGGACCCTCCATACTGCTTTCCACAATAGTTGAGCTAGTATACATTCCTACCAGTGGTGCAGTAGAGTTCCTTTTGGCACCATCTCCACCAGCATCTGTTATTTGTTTTCTTAATAATGGCCATTATAACTGGGGTGAGGTAGAATCTCAATGTAGTTTTGATTTGCATTTTTTAATGGCAAGAGATGTTGAATATTTCTTCATGTGTCCATTGCCTATTCTTATTCCAACTCCAGAGAAGTTTTTTCTAATTCTTTTGTCACCTTATTAGTGTGGTGATTGTTTCTTTGAGGAGAATTTTTTTTCTTGGTTGGGGGGAAAGTTTTTGAGCTTTAGGTATATTTTTGATATGAGGCCATAGACTGTTGTGTTGCTAGTGAAGATCTTCTCCCAACCTGTTGGTTTTCTATTTATTTTGCTAGATACAGAAGCTCTTCAGTTTAATAAGATCCCATTTATACAGCCTTTCTTTGATTTGTTGTGTGTTTATATTTCTTGACTACTCAATACAGGAGCTATCATCTTTTACTTGCTCTTTCTTGAGTATTTGTCATGAACTGCAGTCACAATGTATCATGTATGTATTGGTCAGGGTTTACTCTGGTAGCAACAATGGTTTAATGAAAGAGCCTAAAGACAATGAATAGTAAAACAAATACTTTAGTCCAGTATATATTCATTATGCTTCATTATAAAAGCAAACCTTCTTCAGGATCTAGTACTAAAGGAAGTAACCAATATCACTCATTCTTTTCTTCCCTAAGAAGTCTTACTTAGGGACGAGATACAGTTTCATCATTGATTCCCTCTCTTTTCTTTTTTAACTGATTAGTTGACCCCAGTCTATAAACTGTTTGGAATTATCCCTCTTACAAATAGTTTATTTAGGAAAGGAAGAACAGAAAACTCTTATCACCATTATTTCAATAATAGTGTATACATAGCAAGTATAATATATATTTATATACATATGAAATAATAATATGAGGAATACAAATATTCTCATTTTCAAAGTCAAAAGTATGCAATCAAATATTAAGTATACATAGTTCATGCCAAAGCACATAATGCGAAGCAACTATATTTCTGGTAAAGATATAAAAAACTATTTGGCAAATATAAATCTAAAGTGTGATAGAAAGTTAAATTTTATTTCAAATGATGTAATCTCTTTTTCATTCGTCAGTACTAGAGGCTTCATATTTATTTCTGACCAATTAAATCATTTGCATTAGGTTTAGATTCATGATGTATATAATTAACAATACAATGTTTATTCATGTCTACTGAAGAAAATAATGTCCTTACAGTGATCATTAAGTATATTAAATTTGTCTGTAGTTTCAAAAAGCAAAGAATCCTCTTAATATGCCTCATAGGTTGGTTGGGCAACAGTTCCTCTCATAACCTTCTAGTATGAAATTATTAGTCTTATCATGTAGCACAGGTGAAGAAATGTACAGGTTTAATGCTTCAGCTAATGATATACAGAAAGACAGTTACGGCAGGGGTCAACAATCAGAATTTATTTGGAGATGTCACTTTCAAACTGCTGTTTCACATTGACCTCTGAAGGAAAATCAATTATATAGAGCTTACTGGCTTAGAGAATGTCAGCGCAATGCAGTTTAATTCATCATTAAGCCTGGATTGTCTCTTTTACTAGCCTGTTGTTTACTGTGAATAGTAATGCAGAATAAAAACTATATCTGGAGGACAAGGAAAGGCTTATTTACTGGGTTTAGGACTTTAGTAATATGTTTGCCCAAATGCTTCATTACTACACCAAATTCATTTTTTTTAAGATTTAAATTTATTGAATGGCACTGAATTTAGAAAGTAAAAGAACTGATCATTGTATTGTACCGAATGGAAGCATCATTTTGATAACTTCTAGAATTGCATTAAAATGCTTAGGGATGAACTTTCTGAATCAGATGTAATGGATTAAAAGCCCAGCTAGAATGAAATAGGTAACCACATTTTCGTTTTGAAAACTATATGTTGTCTGACAGAAGGTAGTAAATACATACACATGTACTTTTTTTTTTTCTGCCAGTCTTGGGCTTGAACTCAGAGCCTGGACACTGCCCCTGAGCCTCTCTGTTCTCAAGGCTACCACTCTGCCACATGAGCCACAGCTCCACATCTGGCTTTTTCTGTTTATGTGCTGACAAATCAAACCCTGGGCTTTGTGCATGCTAGGTAATCACTCTACCATTAAGCCACATTCCTTGCCCATATACATGTAAATTTTGCAGGTGGTAGTGTTTGTTTTCCTATTTGATAATAAACAGATAGAACCCCAAATTATGTAATACTCTCCTACCAGATTAAACACGATACTAATCACAATGCACTCAAATAAAATTATTGCCTAAATATAGAAAAGATTATATGAACTAAGGCCACGTTTTGAAATCATTTCAAATTATTTTTTTTCTGGAAATGAATTCCAATGAAATACAATGGTAATCTGAAATTTCTGAAATAATTTTGATGGGAAATAAACCCAACTCAAAGAATGTTTAACAATCCATAAGTACAATTCTAACATGAAACTCTTAAGCAAGCATTTTGTAGGATCTGGATTAAAATGATCTCATAAATTGAAAACATACTATGGATATTGTACATTCTGAATGTTTAAATGATACATGTCAGAAATAATGCATGAAGGAGGAAGCAAAGGAGTTCTTTGCATATGATAACATAAATTATAAGCTTTATGGCTCCATGTGACCTCATTTCCATCTTGACAGAAAAAAGAAAATATTTTGAACCTGGGACTGATGACAAGAAAGCTCTGAAAAGTAAGGGAAGAAGGATATTACATCTTTTCTCTACTACAAAATTGTTTTCCTTGGTGTTTTGTTTCATTTATTAACTTAAAAGCTGAGTATGCTTACTGGATTTTCACAAGTCAAATCTCTTTCTGTGCTCTTGCCTAACCAATTTCTTTTATTTTTATACTTAATTTTTAACTGATCCATGGGGACACCTAGAATTGTGCCATAATGGAGTACTGAGTGATGTTACAATGTATGTGTGCACTTTGTAATTTCATGAGCTATGTCAACTTCTTCAAACAGTAATCACTTCATGGCAATAACATTTATAATCCTCTATTCTACTTTTCTGAGGTACATAGTACGAAGTCATTCTGTGGAATCACCCTGAAATCTTTCTTTGCTCTAAACATTTGCTTCAGTTCTCCAATGAGGTTTTTTAAGACCAAAAAAATAAAAACAACCACAGTACTTCATTGTTATCTTTTCTTTTTTCATTGCTTGCTTTATACTGGGGATGAACAAAACCAAGACCAGCATTTTACAGCTTGTGTTAAACCCACAGTGTAGTTTCATGGAACGTTTAAGATTTTTCTAGCACTGTACATAGCTTCTTTATGAATGCTTCAATTGGTTACTTTTTGTGTTTTTTCCTTAAAGATGATTGCTTTCTTATAGTTTTTATAATTATAAAGAATATAATCTTCTTCAATAGTTTGAAGTATGTCTGTTTAGGTGAGATTGAATTTTTTACAGATCACCAGGTGCTGCTAAGAACATTTGTTTTTGCAGAAAGAGGGTTTCTATATTCCTTTTCTGATGATAGATTAGGTACTAATATTTACTTCACCCATAAAGTACTATAATATGCACAGTGTTAATTTAAATCACTCTCTTGACTTTGAAAAAAAATTGGAGATGAACTTTTTGTAAGACATATTATAAGGGGCTAGGAATGTGGCTTAGTGGTAGAGTGCTTGCCTGGCATGCATGAAGCCCTGTGTTCTATTACTAAGCACCACATACACAGAAAAAAGCTGGAAGTGGGCACTGTGGCTCAAGTGCTAAAGTGCCTTGAGCAAAAAGAAGCTGCACATGGTGCTCAGGACTAGCTCAGTGCTAGTCCAAGCCCTAGCTAAATAATAGATAGATGGATAGATGGATAGATAGATAGACAGATAGATTTAAATTGAAACATTCCAATACCAATCCTGAGAAGTAAAACTTATTTCTTGTATTTTCCTACGACCCTAGGAAGATTTGCAAATTTTCTCTAGTATAATTCCCATTAGAGGGTAACCTCTCATATATATTTTGCTCCTGACTTCATTTGATCTGAAGTCCATGAACTCCACTTGATTTAACCCTCTATCTTCCCTGTATCAAACACCAGCTCTGTTAATTTAGTAATTGGACTCATAGGAAGGTGGCAAAACTTTCTTCTAACTCTTAGAATTAACATCTGCTTTAACTGTTGTTTTGTTTCCTATTTAGGATTCATGTTTATCCTTGCTGGTTATTGCAAAATTATGGAATATGTTTCATATGCTAGGGTCAGTATATAATCAGCATGAAGTAAAGAACTCTATATATGTTTGGTCTAAGAAAACTTTTAAGACAATCTACAAGACTTCCTCCAGGAATCATATTTCTTGGTTCAACCCAACATACTTTTCTGGTTTCTGTGTCATAATCACTTGGTTATATATTTACCTATATACTGGAACTACATCTTTTTGGTGAGGCTATAGCACTGTTATCTCTTGTGAGGGATATCAGAAATCATGTACTTCATATTCCTTCTTTTGCTAAGATATACAAAAATTCAGAATTCAAAAGGTCAAATGTTTCTTCTATGTCATCCATCAAATTACAAATAGAAATCTTAAAATACCTGAGTTTTATTAATTAAAAAACAATAACAATAACAAACTTGTGGAGGATTTGCCAAAGAATTAAAATAACCCTAACATTTTTGAAGTGTTACATCTCTCTAATGAAGTAGCACCAGAATTTCCATCTGTGTTCAGCAGATCTTAATTACATTGAACTTAAAATAGTAATAAGAGGCATGAAAATGTTTCACATTGTGTAGAACATTAGCTCTGTCTTGTATTCTCTTCCTTGGTTTTTTTTAAGCACAGTGAAGGTTAAAAAACTATGATACAATGTTTTTATTTTTGTTTTTGTTTTTACCTTTTTTATCCCAATGTGGCTCACTGAATATTAACATAATTAAATATATTTTATTTATTGTTTTCAAATATAAATATTACAATTATTGTAATTAAGGTCTGTAGCTTATTTTAAAATATAAATAAATATCACATGTGTACAATTTTTAAATTCCAATATTTACTAAATAAGGTCAGTTCACAATCTGCCATAAGATAATAAATATCAGCTTTGAAAGTATATGCTGTCTAAGTTATACACTTGATTTCCTAGAGTTAGAATCACACAGCATTAAGTACACATGTGCATTTAACATGTCAAAAAATAAGAATATTTTCCTATTGCATTGTGTTCTGGAAACCCTTTTACACTCTCATTCTCCCTTTTCAAAGACTTGTTTCTCTTCTGTGTCTTCCACCATGAGACACTCTGCCTGTGCAAGAAATTAAGTTCTGACAATGTCAGGATTTTTCCCTAGAACTTAAATTCAGACATCACCTAGTTTACGAGATTTCAAAAACCCATGCTATGTAATAATAATATCCAGGAAGAAAATAAAGCACATTGCCAGGTGGTGAACGCCCTAGAATGCACAATGAAGCATTGCAAGTACATAAGGAACTTTGACTGTGGTTGATAAATACTTGCCAGACTTAGAAGACATCCTGATAGGTTTCTCTTCAGGTTTCTCTCCAGTTTCCTGGTCTATTCAACCTATACATTTGACCTCAAATAAAAATGCATATGTAATTAATATTTTAAATCACAAAATACATGAATGATAAATATACGTAAACAATTCAGTTATATTTTTAATGCCCTCTGGAGATTGCATGTTAGAGATAAACTTTAAGTAAATACTTCTTCAATTAATACTTTAAGGAAATACTGTCTTTTAATTTATCTTTTAAAAGTGCTATATAGTTGCTGACATGATAATTCTTTGTAAAAAGAATAAAAAGAAAGTCAAACTCTGCAAATGTAAAAAGCCATCAATCAAGGATTTCTGAGAAAAGGACTGTTAATCCTGGACTAATCCTATTTCTTAAAACTATTGTTACTAGGTTCCCATAAAACCATTGAGACATTAGAATTTGCTTGAATGTACACACTAATAAAATATCTCAAGAAAAACAAACCACCTTTTAAATATTATTTAATTTGAATTTTACTTAGCACAATGTAGTTAATCAGTATTATTTTCCAAGGCAGAGACCTCTACTATTGCAATGGACAAATAATTATTAATTTCAAATCACAACTTTTTCTAATTCATTCAACATTATGTCATTAATTGTTTTTCCACTTACAGAGATTCAGAAGTAGCAAAGTTAATATACAAAAATTAACTGGAATCATGTTTAATAACACTATATTTTCATTATAGAATTCTGAGAAAGAAAAACGTATTGTGGCTATGAGATAATTTATAATGGCATCTTACATATTGTCTAAAATATTACTGTTATTAATTTATACAAATTAATGTATGGTAATGAAGAGTCTTGTTGAAATTACAATACCACACATAAAACTTGCTAGTTTTTCAATGTCCCTTATTACAAGGTGAACTAACCCTTGTGGCATCCGAGGAACCTTCTGTAAAAATATTAAAGATAATTTCTGTACAAAATATGTCTTGATTTTATGCCTTTTTATGAGGGAAAGTGAAATGTTCAAAATAGTTAGAAAGGTTGACTATTTGTTAAATGTAACATTCTATGAGGAGTGCATCATATGGCTTTAGTAGCTCACAAAATTGACAACAACAATATACAAAAATAAATACAGAAAGTCTTTTCTCTTGAAAGCATGAAGAGTTTGAATTTGTTCCTCTGCACTGCAAAAACCATAGCTTTAAAATCATGTAGTGCTGAGTGCAGGTGTTCACACCTGTAATCTCATTGTGTGAGAGGTGGGAATAGAAGGATTTGGGCTCAACGTCAGCCTGGGTAAAAATAAGATCCTCCTGTTAAAGAGCAAGTCAGGTAGGATGGTTAACATACACAGCAGAAGGCTGGAGGAGTAGCTAATTCTGATGTTGGTTCAGGTCAAAACTACAGTGAACACTGAAAAATACCTATTCCTCATGGAGCTGATTCTTTCTGATGCACAACGTGGAAATGTCTAAGTATATGGGATTTCTTCAACTAGTACAAGCTGTGTTGAAAGTCAAGAGGAAAGAGGAAGTCGACTTATTAAAGAAAAACAAAACAAAACAAAAAAACCTGTAAGCTGGTTTGTTTGCCAGAGACACAGGAAACTAAATATCTGGGAGCATCTAAGGAACTACCTCTCCAAGGTGCTAGAATTTGGACACATCAGTCTTTTTTCTTAAATTTTTATTGTCAAGGTGATGTGTACAAGGGTTAGAGTTATATGCATAAGGTAGTGAATACATTTCTTGTCAAACTTGTTACCTCCTCCCTTGTTTTTCTCCCACCTTCCCTCCTCCCCTCCCACCAAGTTGTACTGCTAGTTTACAACATATTGTCTTGTAAGTATTGTTGTTGCATTGGTTCATTTTTTTTTTTTTACCCTTTGTCTCACCATCAGTCTTAAAGGCAGTTCTGCCTTTAGGCTTAGTTAAAAAACACTGCAGCAATCAATCTGCAATTAGTGGCACTTAAGAGCTGAGAAACTCTGAGAGCTTTCAGAGACAGTGACAGTCTGACACATGGGTTATACTTGGAAATAGTGACTAGAAGGGACATGTGAGGGGTTTCAAACAGAAACAAGGATCAGAGATATTCCACAGAAAATAATCTTCTCAGGCACCATATTGATTGCTGATGTTTGAAGCAATCCACAATCCAGTGGCCAATAGGGGAAAAAACAGAATTTGGTCAAATAAAGTCATTGAATTAGTTTGTCCGTGGTCAGTAACAACAGACACACTTTCCGCATCAAGGGATGTCAAATCTAAGTTCCCAGAGTTTAAAGTAATGAAGACTTAAAGCACTTAAATTTAAATGTTCTCCCAGACATTAAAGAAATAATAAAAGTGAAAACACTGTGAGCAGAATATCCTGACCAAAATGTAATAGAGACTAGAATATAAAAACTTACAATTATGAAAAAAGAGTTTGAGTTGAAAAATTAGTGTATTTTTTATAAAATAAAATTTATAATCAATATAATAATAGTAGTGAAAATAAGAAACTCCTGGGATATTATGAATTGTTTTAAAAATAAAATCATAGTAATCTCAGAGGAAGCAATATGTAACAGAAGAAGATTGCTTTGTATAATATGTCCAGTCTAATAAAGAAATACTATCCAGAAAATGGACAAGAGTAGCACTTCAAGCCAAGAAATATAAGCTGAGTGCTGGTGGGAAGTTGAATCACATCTGCAATCCTAGACACTGAGGAGGCTGAGATATGAGGACTGAGGTTGCTTTGCAGTCTGAGCAGGAAAGTCCTTGAGACAACCAGAAGTAGTACTGTGGCTCAAAGTGCTAAGCACTAGCCTTGAGCAAAAGAGCTCTGGGACTGCTTAGGCTTCAAGGTCAAGCTCTATGACAATTTTTTTTTAAAAAGGAAATATAAAATCCAATAAACATGAACATTGTAATGTTAGAAATATTAAGTTTAAAGCAAGTTTAAAGAATTAGGAAAATAAAGTGTGCCTTCTATAACCTGCATGAGGAGGAAGAGTATTATCATTTGGAGGAAACATATGCTACTTTATGCTATCATTTTTTTCTAATAGTGTATCTAATACAGTTTTATTTAGGACTGTGTAAAAAACACACACACAGTATTTGTAAAGATGTGATCCACTTTCTCAACTTCAGAAACTCTTCAAGGTTTTTTAGTAATATACTTTTAAAATAAATTTCATGTACTGGGAAGAAGGTTCCCAGTACTACCACTGTGCTATGCTTTCCAATCAAGGAATTTCTTTTCTTTTCTTTTATTCTGTAGTGGCATTGAACCAATAATTTTTTCCATGATAGACAAATGTTCTAACTCTTCAAACTCTTTTATTTGTATTATTTTGTAGTACTCTCAACCCTTCCATATATTATTTGTACAGAAGGATTTTACTGTGATATCTCCTTATATTGCTATAATATACTTTGATCATATGACCATATTTATCCCTTGTACCTTCATTACTCTTGTACTTCTTTCTTACCTTCTCTCATTGTAAGGTCCACTCCTAGGAGGCCTCTATGCAGATGCCCCTCACCTGTTTAAGTCTGTGCTGAGTACCTGAGTTACCTAGGTAACTGGCACACATAGAGGCAGTTACCTCCTCTTTCTCTGAGGTCACATCCAATCCACCTGGACATATCTCCCACCTTTTCCTATACAATCTGGATCCACAGGGTCCTTGCTCACTTTCCTTTCCTCTCATACTCCCTCTTGCTCTTTTCTCCCTTCTTCCTTTCCCTCTGTCTCCACACACCTTCATCTTGGGTGAGGTGGCAATTTGTGTTCCCCCCAACAAACTCCTTTCTGCCAGAACCATGTGGCTAGTTTCTTTTCTCGCTAACCTTACACTCATATTTTTGTTTTCCATTGTTTTTCAGTTGATATAGGATCTGACTATTATTGCCCAAGCTATCCTCAAATTCATGACCCAATAGTCTGTACCTCTCTAGTTGCTATGATGAAGTTGAATGCCTATCTTTTTCTTCATATACGTGCTTTCAAGTTAAGAAAAAGTCAGTAGGTTATATTAATAGTTCTTTAAAATTAAGCAATTACAAAATACATTTACAGCAGAATACCAACTATGGTATTATAAGATTATTATTACATGTATTAAAATTGTAAAGTACCATTTGAATACCAAAACATGTTAATAGTATATGAAATGTTTGATCTCTAACTTCCAACACATAGAGTCATAAGATAAATAGATATAATCAAAAACCCAAGTCAACTGAAATTCAGAGATAACTACAGGTCACTCAAAAGTTGTATTTATTTATCATTTTATATCTTACTTTTATGTGTCTTGCTTGTTTATTTAGATAGGTATATTGTAGTGTATTTTGGGAGTTTGGACATGTTAAAATAATCTGCTTAGAGGAACACTTTATTATTGTGGTAGTAGTAGAGTTTCAGAAACTCAAAACTGCCCAAGGAGCACCACATATCTTGCTTATCATAAGGCTGAAGACCCTTGCCTAATTACTTAAAGGCAGGGTAAGAGAAGGTAGAGATTAGCCTTCTGTTTTGGTAGGACTCTGAGTAAACAGAAATGTGAATATGTAATTGGAATAATGAGATTTGGAATAATGAGAATGCAGAAGAATCTTTAACAAATTTTTCATTTTAAAACTGTACAGGTGATATACATGAGGCCCTAGGTTCAATTCCCCAGCACCACATATACAGAAAATGGCCAGAAATGGCACTGTGGCTCAAGTGGCAGAGTGCTAGCCTTGAGCAAAAAGAAGGCAGGGACAGTGCTCAGACCCTGAGTTCAAGTCTCAGGACTGGCAAAACAAACAAACAAAAAAACTGTATAGGTGAGCTAGGCATACCCCTCTCCCATAAGTTAAGTATCCATGAAGATTTTTATCTTCAATTACCACAAAAACCCAGACGTGGAGCTGTGGCTCCAGAGACAGAGTGGTAGACTTGAGAACAAAAGTTCAGGAGTAATGCCTAGACGTAGAATTCAAGCCTTAGAACTGGCAGAAAACAAACAAGCAAACAGTGGTATAATTAAAAAAAAAATTCCTGAAAAAAAAATTGAGAATTTCAATCTAAGATACAGATTTTAGGCAATGTCAGGAAATTTCCTATGAGCCAATGATATCTTGAAACAGCTAACCAATTTTAGTACCAAAATACTCATTAAAATATTAAGAAGAACTTAATGTATAAATAGATTGGACTGAAGTGCCAGACTTTGAAGTCAGGTCCCACTTTACCACGTGAACCTGAGATAAGCAGGCCCTGTGAGCAAACCCAGGACAAGCTTATTAGGGCCCAGCTGGTCAAGAACTCTAACCGCTGGGAATGCTTAACTCTGACCACCCCTAGAATGCCTGGAGCCCTGTGCCTCGAGCCCTGAGCCAATCAGATTTGTACTCATGTCCGGGGCTTGCTTGCTTGAACACCTGATTGCTGTAACTTTGTTTTTTGCCTTTATAAGCCCTGTGTAATCGTAGCTCGAGGCTTCCTCTTAACCTCCACTGTGTCAGTGGGTAGGACAAGGCCCGAGTTGCACCTCGCTTGAATAAAGCCTTGCCTTACTTTTGCATTTCAGAACGTCTGAGTCTTGGTGGTTGTTTTGCGACTTGGCACAACATCCTGAGAACAAGAAAAGCTATGGGTTGGAGATCTCCCAAGTTGGCCCACAACCTCCTGCCAGCTAAGCAGAAGAAGCAGACCCAAGTACAAGGTGGGTGGGTTGAGTCTCGGTTAGGAGGCCCTCCCGGTCAGTTCCGGCCAAAAATCGAACTGACTTGCGCCCTACAAGTATCAAGGCAGGGTTCCAGGGGTCCCCCTTCAAGGGTGGAGAGTCTGGGGCATTCCCCAGTCTCCCCAAGATTGCCGAGTAAGCGCGTCCACTTCGACAACCCCTTCAAGAACTAAGCAAAAGCAAAACAGACAAACATAAATTACAGGACAAGACAAATGAACAGTGTTGTTCTCTTACCTTTGGAGTCTGGGGTCTCAGGGGTCCCTGGGGCTATCCCGGATGAAACCCCAAATGTTGTGCCAAGTTGCCAAACGACCACCAAGAAGGCCACCAAGACTCAGACATTCGGAAATGCAAAAGCAAGGCAAGACTTTATTCAAGCGGGCCATGGCCCAGGCCTCATCCTACCCACCGACACAGCAGAGGTTAAGAGGAAGCCTCGAGCTGCAATTACACAGGGCTTATAAAGTCAAAAAACAAAGTTACAGCCATCAGGTGTTCAAGCAAGCAAGATTAGGACACGGGTACAAATCTGATTGGCTCAGGGCTCGAGGCACAGGGCTTGAGGCATTCTAGGGGTGGTTAGAGTTTAGCATTCGCAGCGGTTAGAGTTCTTGACTGGCTGGGCCCTAATAAGCTTGTCCTGGGTCTGCTCATAGGGCCTGCTTATCTCAGGTTCACATGGTAAAGTGGGGTTCGCGTGGTAAAGTGGGGCCTGACTTCAAAGTCTGGCACTTCAGGACATGGGAATGTGGCTTCCCAAGCATGCACAAAGCTCTGGGTTTGATTCCTCAGTAACAAGTCATATTAAAAAAAAAATAAAATAAGTGAAAAAACAGGTTAGAATGTGTAAAGATATCTTCTTTCCAAGGATGAAAAATACTTTGTCAGCTATTGGCCTTTACCTATAATTGAGAATCATGCGAGGGGATGGTTCTATCTAGTGATGATGACATATAAATTGCTGACAAACAAAAACTGAAAAATTCAACCTCCTCCGTTTGCCACCAGATGTCTAAAATTATGTACTTGGGATAGTATTTATAAATATAGGACTCAGTTCAATAGCTTACAGGTAAATAAAATAAAGGTTGCAAGTTATTCCCCAGAAAGACAGACAGAAGAAAAACAATGGAGGTGTTCTGTTTGAATTCATTGTATTTTCTTGTTATAGCCTACTGCCTTGAGTCACTTCCCCTTCCCACAAGACATTTCATTTGATGGTTTTATAAGGTAAATGGACTGATTGCCCACATGCAGAGTTTGCTAATTCTTAACTAATTCAAAGATAATAATCCACAATAATTATTCAGGCTTGTCTAGGGAGCATCTGCCAAATCCAAAGAGACAATCCTTGGTAGGGAAAAGAGAATGTGTCTAGATGTATGTTGGATTGTGCCTTCCTAGGAAATGTTGCACGTGGGACATTGACTACATTCTGTAATTCAATTGGTCCATTTTGGTAATGATGGTCCTTATTGCAACCATTTACAGAGCATAGGTTAATAGATTTAATACTAAGGAATCTACGAGAAGTATTTCTAGTTTAGCCCACCAAAGAACAAATTCTATTTAGCTGAGATCACATAAAATTCCAAAGAACATTCACCTAATATATAGCTAGTTGTAATTGTGAAGATATCATTGATTTTTATACAATATGATTTCAATATACTCCAGAGAATAGGTTTTCCCATATGCTTTTATGTATAAGAATTTTTTGACTTTCTTTCTGCTTTCTTTCTTTCTTTCTTTCTTTTTTTTTTTTTTTTTTTGTCAGCCACGGAGCTTGACCTCAGGGCCTGGAGTGGTCTAATATTTTTGCTCAAGGCTACTGCTATTACCTTGAGCCACAGATCCACTTTGAGTTTTCTGATAGTTAATTGAAGATAAGAGCCTTCAGGAATTTCATGCCCTGGCTGACTTCAAATTGCAATCCTTAGATCTGAGCTTCTTGTGTACCTAGGATTACAGACTTGAGCCCCCACTGCCTGGCAACATTTTTCCTTGTGTTTTGTTTTTGTTTGTTTTTGCATGGTCCACTGCTGGGAGGGGCCCATGCAACCAACGCCCCTCCCTCCTCCTTCTAAATCTGTCCTGTTGCTTAGCTAACTGGCACATGTGGAGGCAGTTACCTCCTCCCTTCTCTGAGGTCACACCCTAATCCATCTGGACACACCTCTCACCCCCCTGCCCTAGATAAGGCTTCACTCAAGAGTGGTTACGTAGTGGCCACAGATGACTTGGATTTAGCAGCAGGCCAACAGGCTAAATAAAGTTTTCTCTTCTGCCAAATACCACATGGAGTTCTCCATCATTGGTTGTCTACTTGAAAATCTCTTACATGTGGTGCTGAAGTCTGAAGGGATTAGAGTCAGGACACAGGAATTCCCCTCTGTTTTCTCCTTTTTTTCAGAGGAGTATCCTCAGTCCTGATGGCCCTTTTTCCCAGACCAAACTACTGGGCTGCTGCTAAATCCAAGGCAGGTGTTGGAAGGCTAAGAGAATCATTTCTGGCTGATGCCTTATCTAGGTTATAGAGTGGGAGGTGTGTCCAGGTGGATTAGGATGTGACTTCAAAGAAGGGGGTGGGGGTAACTGCCTCTTGTGCCAGTTACATAGGTAACTGGATGGAGATTTTAAATAGGTAGGGCATCTGCCTAGAGCATTCTGAGGGTAGACCTTACAGGGTTTTTTGTTTGCTTCTTTATTTTCTGTATGTTTCTTAACTATTTCATTGAGACTAATATGCGTGGAAGTAACAGCATAGGAAAACCAGTTGCAACTGTGATATTTTAGATTCTTGAGCTTTATAAAGTTGAGACACTTATTGGGGTGCTAAATTGGTGTGGGTTTACTGAGGATAGCCAAAATCTAAAATCTATGCTACATAGTGAGCCCCAGCCTGAAACAAAACAAACCAACAACAATAAAACCAAGGATTGGATGAGTTAGAATTACGCTTGATAGAGAAATCTGAATTAATTTTGCTGCTGGATGACATAGGAGTTAAGATACAATGGTCAGAGGTCAGAGAAATCACTACTGAAGTCAGGGAAATTATTACTGGGAGAAAGCAATCAGCCACAAAAGCATGGAAAATCACAGAATTTAGTAATTTAACAAGAACATTTTGAATCTCAGTGATATAGCCACTTTTATAACTCTGTAGCAACAAGCAAAATGACTATCAAATACTGATATACTTGGCTGTGATTTCTATGTGTACCCACATATCTGTTTACCATTCAATAGAGAATTATGATGATAGTTTTCTTTATTCATCCAAGTACTTTTCAAATTGTTTTGATTGGAAAAAGAATCTGAGAACTGCAGAAGGAAGTGTCTAGCAACTGTAGACTTAGCTGCTACTCATCAGAGGGCAATTTAGCAGGAGATATTGGTACTGCACTGTTGAAAATAAAAGTCCCATATGATTCATCAGTGTATCTAGTATGTGTTGAATAGAGGATTCTCTTTCCAAACTGCATCAATATTGGAATTTGACTGCTGTATTCAAATTCTAGGGCTGCTACAAAAGAAAATAAAAGTACTAATTAGTGTAGAGTTTAAAGTAAATCATCCATTCAGAGATGGTCATATATTCCTATTGTTATGCCAAGTCACGTGAAGACCACCAAGAAGGCCACCGAGACTCAGACGTTCCGAAATTCAAAAGCAAGGCTTTATTCAGGCGAGCTGCAACTCTGACCTGTCCTACCCACCGACAGGAGGCCAGGGGTGGACACGGGGCCAGCCCAAGCCACCCGCAGGCGGCGGGGAGTGACCCCACCATGCAGCGCTGTCATCTCTGTGTTGTTTGTGACTCTGACAGTCTCTTTTGTGTCAAACATGCATAGCTTATTGGAAAGAGGTACAGGGAAAGGTTCACAATCAGAGTGTGAGTGTCCACAAAAAGAACCCTGGGGGACCCCCACCCAGCCTTCTTAAGCAGAAAATCATTTGGTGTGCTAAAATGTTTTACTACGAATAAAAATGTTTTACTAAGACTATCAAGTCCTGGAAAATGAGGCTGGAGAATGCTAAAATCATTTGTTAAAGGTTTTGTCTTAAAATTTGGGTGTTGCAGGAGTAAGATTGACAAAAATACCTCTTGCCACTGGAAAATGTACGGCCGATGCTTATTTTGCACGCTTTAAGATCTTTTGAATATGTATGTGTGTGTGCAGGTGTGAGGGTGAACATGTTCAAGACTGTAGTATGATGCAAAATTAAGCTTAATTTTAAATTCAAATGTTCATCAAGTTCGGGCATTACCAAATGTTTTATTTACCTGATGTGATTCGATTCCTTTGCTATTTTTGTAATTTGGATTTTAAAGGATATATATAAAACTAATGGGGATAGGAGTAAACTCTCATTAATTCCGTGTATGTAGGAAGATATGGCAAAATGGGCTAAGGTTTCTCACCAATTTATTGAAAAGCTGAATGGATAGTATTTCTAATTCTGTAATTGTAATTCTTGCATTAAGAAAAAATTGTCATTTGAGTTCAAAGGTCTTCATGTCATGAGGTAACTGTGACTGAAGAAAAAAAAAAAAAAAGAGGCTCTTTTAAAACAAGCAGCCCAGAGGCGAAGTGCAGCACCTGGTTTCAGAATGCCTGTAAGCTTCAGATAAAAGCTAAAGTGTTAGTATTAAAGCAGAGGTTAGTAAAAGGCTTTGGAAATCAATAATACATTTATAAGAAATTTGGAAGTAAAATTGTCCTAAATGATTATTGCAAAGTGAGAAAAGGAGAATTATGGCTACCAAAATGTTTAATTGCCATTCCAGTTTCTTTGTAGGTTTTTTGTAAATTTCCAGCAGGCCCACAGAGAAGGACAGGTGATTCCTACAAGTCTGTCAAGATCTAACATTGGCCCTTAGTAAGTTCCAGGTAAGAGCATGCATAAAAACTACTTCTGTGTGGACCACATTGTTGCTTTTAATTGGAGTAAAGTGGCCTCTTGTAAGACTCATTGATCTGAAATCTGCAGTTCAAAGCCAGCCCAGGCAAATAAAGGTCCCTGTGAGAGTCTTCATCTCTAATCAGCCAGCAGGGTGCTGGGAACAGAGTCGTGAGTCGCTTTGAGGCTCAAAGTGGTAGGGTGCTAGTCTTGAGCTGGAGAGCTGAGGGACAGCACTCAGGCCCTGAGTCCAAGTCCAGTGAAAAGTCACTCCTGGGACAAAAGTGATGGAGCATCCAGAGGCAGTAAGCCACTGCTTGGATGGCAGAGATGGTGTCAGATCCTAAAGTCACTCCTGTTTGGCCTTTCAAAAGTTAATCAAAGCCGGGAAGTCCTAGAAGAATAGTTCGCAAGCATGCCTTTCTAATGCCCATGTCTGTCTACTGGGCAGGAACTTGCCAGTCATCTGTGATAGTGGGTAGTAAGGGTAAGTTTGTCAAATGAGAGGATAGTTTAAAATCCCAACCCCCGCAACTACTCAAAGCCCTGACTGGCAGTGATAATTTTAAGCTGGTACACCTGTTCAGGAAAGAAAGCTTGTGGACCTGAGATTGTGTCCTTATTGAGATCTGTTAAAGGCCTGCAAAGGTAATGTAGGCATTTTTTTAGGTCATCAGAAATCAGTTCCCCAGCCAGTCAGGAAAAAGCTTTTACAAACTAGAATGTTAAAAGGCACAAATTTGTAAACCTGAAGTCACCTATCTGGGCTTCATATTAAAAGAGGGCAAGCGTTAGCTGTCGGATGCACATAAAGAGACTGTGCTGAAAATCCCTGTGCCTAAGTCAGCCAGACAAGTCAGAGTTCCTGGGAACACCAGGCTTTTGCCGGCTCTGGATACCTGGGTTTGCTGAGATGGCCAAGCCTCTATATGAAGCCACCAAAAACCTCCCAGAGTTTCATTGGACTGAGCAGATGCAAAAAGCCTTTGAGGCAATGAAGAAAGCCTCATCTGGGCCCTATGAAAACCAGCAAAAATTGCCATTATGCACTGTCCAGGTCATCAAAAGGGAGTTGATTCAGTGACTAGAGGGAATAATCTGGCCGACCAGGCAGCCAAGGAAGCAGCCCTCCAGCCCAGAGCAGTGGTATTGACTCTAGTAGACCCAGGGCCACGAGCTTTGCCTCCTGTGCCCCAGTATTCCCAAGAAGACTTGGAGTGGATAAAGAAAATTCCCATGGCCCACAAAACCCCGGACAGAGAAGGAAACAATGACTGGTGGAAAACTTGTGAAGGGAAACTTATCCTGCCACAAGGGCTGGGTAAGGGGATCCTTAAGAGAATCCACCGAGCTTCTCACATCGGAACCCAAAGAATGCAGGATTTGCTCCGACCCTCCAAAGTGAAAATTAGACAAGGAGATCAACTTATTGAACATATTGTTAAAAATTGTAAGGCCTGTCAGCTCACCAACGCCACCAATCAACCAATTGCTAAAGGAGCTCGCCTCCGTGGGGATAGGCCAGGCGTGTATTAGGAAGTAGATTTCACAGAAATTAAACCTGGAAAATTTGGATACAAATATTTGCTAGTTTTTGTAGACACCTTTTCAGGATGGGTTGAAGCTTATCCAACAAAGCATGAGACCAGGAATGTAGTGGCTAAGAAGATCCTGGAAGAAATCCTACCCAAGTATGGCTTCCCATCCACCACTGGGTTGAACAATGGGCTGGCCTTCATCTCAAAAGTAAGTCAGGGAATAGCCGCTGCACTGGGGACAGATTGGAAATTGCATTGTGCTTATAGACCCCAGAGTTCAGGACAGGTAGAGAGAATGAATTGGACTCTAAAAGAGAACTTAACTAAATTGGCCTTAGAGACTGGCGCAGACTGGGTGTCACTCCTTCCTTTTGCTCTGCCTAGAGTAAGAAATTCTCCCTATCAGCTTGGCTTTACTCCTTTTGAAATAATGTACGGGTACCCCCCACCCATTATCCCTAGCCTTCAGACTGAATTGCTTGCTGAGTTGGATGATACTGAATTTTTGTTTAAACTTGATTATTTGCAGCTCGTGCACAAGAGTATGTGGCCCCAACTTAAGGCATTATATGATTCTGCTTCTGTCCCTACCCCCCATTTATTCAGACCAGGGGACTGGGTGTTCATCCAGCGGCATAACCCCAAATCCTTAGAACCACGGTGGAAGGGACCCTACGTGGTGCTACTGACTACTCCCACCACCCTCAAGGTAGACGGCATTGCCACTTGGGTCCATTGCTCCCATGCCAGGCCAGCTGACCCCTTTGCCCTGGAAAACGACTACCGTGGTGGAACATGGGAGGTCTCCAAGCACCGACTCAGCCGCTTCGCCTTCACCTCAAGAAAAGAAAGTTAGACTGAATATTGTTATAATTTTCTTTTTGCCTTCTTTCCTTGTTACCCTGGCTAATGTTGATGCTATTTTGGCAGCTCACTCCAAAGTGGGGTGACTCCCTTATTTTAGCAACTAAGGAAGCCCCCTTACCTGGTGGCCAGGCTTAGTAGTAGACTTATATGATCTGGCCACAGGCAACTGGGATGTGCCAGATCACTCGAACCCAAACCTGAATGAGCAGGAGTTCGGTAAAGTCCCATGCAAGTAGGCATTGGTAGTTTTGGGCTTGCTCAGGAATACGGGTATAGCCACCTGACCCTTAGAGCACAGCTGAGAAGTTTGTATTATTTTGTT
This sequence comes from Perognathus longimembris pacificus, assembly GCF_023159225.1. Lineage (NCBI taxonomy): Eukaryota > Metazoa > Chordata > Mammalia > Rodentia > Heteromyidae > Perognathus > Perognathus longimembris. The sequence goes on from NC_063163.1 coordinate 14,282,169, forward strand.
GCTGACATTTGGATCTTAAACACTATACAGCTAATGGTAAGTCTGTATAGCTGAAAGTTAATTTCGAGTTTGAAGTAATCCTGCAGTCCCTTGGTGAAGTAGACTAAGGTTATAGGTTCCTGGCTAGGTAAGGTCAACGTCCCTGAGTCAGCCTGAAGAAGCTACAGAAGATGGATGATCTTTACCCATTAGCCCCCCTTTAAAACCAAGGGACCAGAGTTGTTTTTGGTTACTACTTTGGGCCCTATTGGCCCATGCCTTATCTCTATATCATCCCCTAGACATGCAAGCCATTGAAATGGACAGAAGGGAGCCATGATTGGCTCCCAAGGTACCAAAGAGAAAAGGGGGAAAATGAAGAGCCAGACTAAAGCCATTTTGAAGTCAGGCCCCACTTTACCACGCGAACCTGAGATAAGCAGGCCCTGTGAGCAAACCCAGGACAAGCTTATTAGGGCCCAGCCGGTCAAGAACTCTAACCGCCCTTAAAATGCCTTGAGCCCAGAGCCAATCAGATTTGTACCCGTGTCCTAATCTTGCTTGCTTGAACACCTGACTGTTGTAACTTTGTTTTTCCTCTTGCTTGAACACCTGATGGCTGTAACTTTGTTTTTTGCCTTTATAAGCCCTGTGCAATCGCAGCTCGAGGCTTCCTCCTAATCTCCGCTGTGTAAGTGGGTAGGACGAGGCCGAGTTGCAGCTCTCCTGAATAAAGCCTTGCTTTTGCATTTCGGAATGTCTGAGTCTCAGTGGCCTTCTTGGTGGTCGTCTCGCGACTTGGCATAACACTATAATTCCTGGTAAACAAGAAGTAAACATGAAAAGATCATAATTAGCGCTCAACCTGGGCAAAGTTTGCAACACACTAATCTTAAAAATAAGCCAGGGGCTGGGGATATAGCCTAGTGGCAAGAGTGCCTGCCTCGGATACACGAGGCCCTAGGTTCGATTCCCCAGCACCACATATACAGAAAACGGCCAGAAGCGGTGCTGTGGCTCAAGCGGCAGAGTGCTAGCCTTGAGCGGGAAGAAGCCAGGGACAGTGCTCAGGCCCTGAGTCCAAGGCCCAGGACTGGCAAAATAAATAAATAAATAAATAAAAGCCAGGAGTGGTGGGTCAGATCTGTAATCCCAGCTAAAACAAAAGGCTGATTTGAAAGGATCATGATTCCAGACTGAACCAATTCAAAAGCATGAAACCTCATCTGAAAAATAAAGCAAAAAGGGTTAGCAGTGTAGTTCAAGGCATAAGGCACTTGTTTAGACAATTTCTGGGTCCTGATTTCAAACTTTATAATATTGCAATTAAACAAACTAACAAAAACATATCAACTTTTATAGTTTGGAGGTTAAAAGCCTAACCCCAAATTATTCTCACAGCTATGTTTCTTCTCCATTGTGGGTAGAATTTTCTTTTCCTTTATTTTTGTGTTTTGTTTTTTGTAGCTTCTGTTGGCGGGAGAGGGTGATTTCTCTGTTGGTCATTCCAGGGTCTATTTCTGTCATTTTCTTCTCAGTCTCTCTTCTCTCTTGTGTTATATGATATATAAAATCATACATACTCCAAACATTAGGCATATGACACACCTTAAAAATAACATCATAACTTGATTATGAATTGTTTTGAGAGTTTTCAATCCCTTACTTCCAAAGGTCAAACTCACAGTTACTAAGTGTACAGGCTTTAGAACTTTAACGTGTGTGTGTGGGGGGGGGGGTGTTTGGGAGAGGGTACAGTTAAATTGGCAACAATATTCTTTGAAATGCTGAATATATCCAAAGCCATACCACAGCAAAAAAAAAAAAAAAAAATAGAAAAGAAAAGAAAAGGAAAAAAGCTAAGGAGTGAATTTAGGGAAGGAATAAGAATGATCAAAAGATTCTCATCTGGCCCACTGAAGAGGAAATTAAGAGGTATGATCAAAGGAGACTGTAATAGTGTGGTTTGAGTATTTCCCAAAGGCCTATAGTTAAAATTTTAGTTTCTACCTTAAGATTCCTTGGTTGTGCTGGTAGAAACTTTTAATATGTGAGGCTTGGAGAGAGGTCTTGTGGTACTTTGGTCATGACATTGCAGGGGCAAATGGGAGTCTGACCCCTTCTCTTCATCTCTCTCTCACACATGCTCTCTGCCCTTATGCTTAGTCCAGGCCTAAAAGCAATGGGGTCAATCGATCCTGCCATGAAACTTATGAAACCCGTGAGCTAGAACAAGCCTTCTCAATTTATTAGTTGATTATTTCTTGAATTTCTCACACCTGCTGGAAAGCTAGCTAACAAAAATTAGAAGAGAGTTGTCACTGAGGGAGAGGTTATTTTTTTCTGTAGAAAAGTAACTTCAAGTTACTGGACAAAACAATGTTTTTAAAAAATTCTCACAGTTCTAAAGAATTTAAATTATAAAATATAAATTATGGACTGAAATGAACATTTCTTAGGGATTAGATTGTTCTGGTCCCTGTAGAATAAAATATCTTTCTTGCCATCCTCGGTTCTTATAAGTTTCCTGAATTGCTTGGTTTAGGGAATCCTTCCATTATTAATGGTGGTCAAGTTTCCTCTCATTTTAACAATGTGAACTTGACTCATTAGACATTCTTCCATATTAATAGATGCCTCACAAATAAGTTAGGCTTACCAAGGATTAAAAAAAATCCTATTGTCATATCTATCAGTGTCTAACTTAATTAAACTTAAAACCATAACTTCCCTTTTCTATGTCTTATAACAGGTTCACAGATTCTGAGAATAAGGATTTGGCCATTGTAGGTAGTCCAAATCTAGATATCATTCTGGGGCACTTTCACCTAAATGTTACAAAGAGAAGATTAATAAAACCTGACTGTTTCTTCATTATACTCAACCTGATTGAACCATCAGCTGTGCGGTTGAGGAATGAATGGGGAAATCAATAATCAATAAGAGCCTATGACTTGAATGGGTTGAATCCAAAGGCACAACAGTAGGCAAAATGTAAGTTTCCAGCTCAAGTAGGAAAGATAAAGGTGTCCTTTGATTCCTAGGAAAGTCAATTCTTTCTCTACTATTCAAGCATTCAATTGATTGGAGGGGAGCCACATGTATAAGAGAAAGCAGTCAGCTGTACAAAGTGTGCCAACTTTAAGTTGGCATACAATGGGATATTTATTGCAACATAATTCATAATAACTAATGTAAGGTTTGCAAGAAAGAAACACCCCCCCACCCCCCATGATTCAGGCAAAAAGGAGTTTATTGTGGGGGAAAGCCAACTGCCAGCCCATACAAGATGGAGGCCTGGGAAAACAGAGGGGAAGAAAGAAGGGGAAGAGAGAGAAAAGAGCAAAAGAGAGTAAGAGAGAAAAGGAAAGAGCAGGGACTGGGTTTAGCCGGATTATGTAAAAAAAAGTTGTGAGGTATGTGTTGTAGGGCTGACTGCATCTTGATTAGGGAAACATGGTAGGAAATGTTGGGGGGAATAGAGCTGACTCCATCTTGAATATTAGGTCAATGACCCCAAAATTCTGCTTCTGTAAATGGCTGGCTTAACTTGCTTGTTATTTGCTCCAACCCCTGCACCAACCTCCTACATCTGTGAACTTATTGCATGCTCTACCCCTGCATCAAGCACCTACAACTGTGGTATGCTTTTACCTTTATAAACCCCAAATTGAGGACTCCTCGGGGTCTCCATAGCAGCTCCCAAGTCTGCCCTGTGTGTTGCAGTTCGACCCCCAGGTCTGTGCTGCACCCCTGGCCAGTCAGTTCGCTTTATGCTTCCTCAATAAATCCATCATTTTGCTTGAGACGGTCTCTGAGTTGTGGACTCCTGGAGGGATGGAGAATTTCTACCCTTGGACCCAGTAACATTTCTTAACCACGTAACAATATGACCAGGTGGATTGAATGTGACCTCAGAAAAGAAGGAGGTAACTGCCTCCCAATGTGCCAGTTACCTAGGTAACACAGGTACTGGGCACAGTCTTAAACAGATGGGGGGCATCTGCATGGAGCCCTCCCCGGGGTGGACCTTACAGCTAAGTTAGGCAGTCAACTTAAATATCCATGAACAGATGAACAAGCAAAGAAAGCTTAGTGCATGTACACAATAGAGTACTCATCATAAAGGAGACTGATAGTATGTCATTTGTAGGAAAATGGATGAACCTAGAGATCATCATGTGAAATGAACTAAGAGTCAGAGAGACAAGTATCATGAGTTTTCTCTTATATGTGGTATAGGAACACCAAAACAAGTAATTTAAGTTGGTAACTGTTTGAATATGAGGAGGATGAGTAGTCATTGGGGAAAAAAGAGCCCTGTATACATAAGAGCAAATGAATTCCATTGTTCTGTATAAAAACAAACAAACAAATAAATAAAATTATAGTCTTGTTATAAAAAAAATCCATGGAATAGTTCAGAATATTTTTGAATTGATGCTTGTGCTTATTAGTATCCAGTTAAATAGACATAAAATTAACTCCAGCCGCCTGCACTAGAAATTACTCATTATCAAGAGGCAATGGGCCATAAAATATCCTAAAACAGCAAACAAAACAAAACAAAAAAAATCTACTTTCAAGCTGCTTACAAACTGTAGAACACATCAATTTTTGATAAGACCTTCTTAAGATGTGTCTTTCAGTAAGGACATTTTACTTTTTACAATTGATGTTTATAACATCCAGCTTATACTATTTCAAATTAATTTATTTCCAAAGTTTTCACATCATGGTTGAACTGATTAAAAAATACCAAAAAAAAAATGTAACATAACTCCTTCACATGCACATCGAGACATTTCAGAAATTTAGAGATCTGTCTATCTATCTGATAAGTTTTTCATTGAACCCATTTGTCAACTATGATGACAAAATTTGGAGCTATGTAATATTTATAAATAAAACAATTCTGAATTAAAAATCAAACTTCAAATCCATGCTGTTGATGAAAAACATGACAACTGGGGATAAACTAAGGGGAATACAGTGGGAAAAGAAGCAATGACTACACAGAGTACACCAAAAGAAAGAAAGAAAAAAAGAAAGAAAGAAAGAAAAAGAAAGAAAGAAAGAAATAGAGAGAAAGAAAGAAACAAAGAAAGAAACAAAGAAACAAAGAAAGAAACTAAAGCAGATGTAAGGAAGCAGAAAAAATTCCCATGCTCTTGGATTGGGAGAATAAACATCATGAAAATGGCAATACTATCTACAGTTCAATGTAATACCTACCAATATTTCAACGACATCCTATAATGAAACAGAAGAAGCAACCCAAAAATTCATATGGAATAATAGAACACCCCAAATAGCTAAAACAATCCTTAATAGAAAAAACAGTGCTGGAGGAATATCAATACAAACTTCAAACTATTACAAAGTTGTAGTTTTAAAAAACAGTTAGGTACTGGCACATAAACAAGCCTGAACACCAATGGAATAATTGAAGATGCAGAAATGATCTCACAGACTTATGACCACCTAATCTTTGGTAAGGGAGCCAAAATCATCAGATGTAAGAAAGATAGCTTCTTCAACAAATGGTGCTGGCAGAATTGGCCATACGTGTGGAGAAAATTGAAGTTAGATCCTTATATATCACCCTGCTCTAGAATCAAGTACAAATGGATCAAGGACTTTGAGATAAGAGCAGACACCCTGAAAATATTATAAGAGGGGATAGAGAAGAGATATACTAGAGCTCCTTACTACAGATCAAAACCTCCCAAATAATGATCCAGCAACACAACCAGTTAAAGCAAGGCTGGATAAATGGAATTGCATTAAAATGCAGAGCTTCTGCATATCAAAGGATTTTTTTTTTTACAGTTCTAGTTAGAGTTGTCAGATTACAAGCAAGACAGCACTAAAGCCACCAGCACACTATGTTCACCACAGCACAATTTCTCATGGCTAAAAAAATATAGAACCAACCCTGATGCCCCTTAGTAGATGAGTGTATTAAGAAAATATGGTACATATACACAATGGAATTCTATGTCTCTATCAGAAAGGATGGCATTGCCCTATTCATAAGGAAATGGAAAGACTTGGAAAAAACTATACTAAGTAAAGTGAGCCAGACCCAAAGAAATATTGACTCTGAGCTTTCCCTCATTGGGAATAAAGAGTACAGATGTTAATCCTAGCAGAAGAGCATAATGTTTCAATAGCTATGTACATATGAACACACAAAATGGTGCTAAGCAAAATGAACTCCAAGTTATGGAAACAAGTGGTTTGTCATTGTTGTTGTTATTTTCAACATGTCATGTCTTTCTTCCCCATGGTTTTACTCCCGATATCACTGTAACTGATTATGGTACCCTGGATATTGCATATAGGTGTATTGGAACTAGCTAAGGGAAGAGGAATATCGAAATATACAGACAAAGGATAAAAAACAAACCAATGCAACAGCAATACTTACAAAACTATATGCTATAAATCAACTGTACAACTCATGACAGGGGTAGGAAAATGGGGATGGGGTAAGGCAGGCAAAAATGAGGAGGTAACAAATTTTATAAGAAATGTACACACTGCCTTATGAAACTGTAACTCTTCTGTTCATCACGTTGACAATAAAGAAATAAAATTTAAGAAAAAAATGAGTTGTCAGAAAACCTGTATCAATATGTCTGGATTTGAAAATATACAGTAAGATATACTAAATATATACTTGTTTTTATTTCTAGCAGAGTTTCAGTATAGGAAATGTTAAAATAATTCCTCCTCAGACATACGATTTTTCCCAGATACTTGTTTGTCTATAAATAAAGCAACTTCATGGAATGGTTAGATAGTTAGGAATATAAAGAATTTCTTTTTATATGTAATCTATCAAAATTACACCTAATTTTCTAAAATAAAATACTAACAATTTATGTTGAATTATACACATTCAACTAGCAAGCTTTGTCTAAAAATGACAGTGAAAAGCATATAAGTATATGAGTCAAAAATAATATTTAAGAGGTAAAACCAATAGTTGACACACACTTGCTAGTTAAACCTCCAAAAAAATATAAGTCCCCAAGTATTCTTTTCTGGTAAAGTTCTATCATTGTTTGTTTTTTCTCTATGTATGGAACCTTAAGAGGTCATAAATGACATATTCATTGTGAATGAATGAGATGAATAAGTGCTTTAAAGTACAGTACTAGGAACCGAAAACAGAAAATGGCTACTGTCTATGTTAGAAATTCAACTTGAAAGCCCAAAGAACTGTCCGTAAAAAGCATTCTAAATACTACTAACCCAGTTAGCCAATGTCCTCTTCAACACATAATCAGAAGTTAGACTTTTTCTTTTCCCTCCCTCACTCCCTCCCTCCCTCTTTTCTTTCTTTCTTTTTTTTTTTTTTTTTGTTGAAGTTAGTAGCTGAAGAACTGAGAAAGAATAATCTACTTAGAAAAGGCAATGGCACACTCCATTGATGTTGCACAGACAAGTTATAAAATAGTGATTTGAGAGCAATGAGAGCTCAACCAGTATGTTATCCAGAAAGCAAGAAAGTATAGATTTTCTTCCATACAACATTACCTGCTTTTTTGTGTTTAAAGCACAGTAGCAATGAACTGTTTATAGGACAGAAGGCAAAAGCAGGTGGTATGCCTATGGGGGAAAAATAAAGAGCAACTAATTTTGCATCCTATAAATGTTGCTTACAGTTATCTTTCATAGTATAATACATATTTAAATATATATTTCATCTCAAATGGCAATATGTAGATTTCTCTAATATGACTCACACGGTGAGCAATTAATTTTTTTACTTTAAAATCACACAGTGTTGTAGCTAAATTGAGCTGAAAATTGATATTTCATATAAAAACATTGCTATTTTTTTGCAATAGTTACTAGTGTCTTGATTGAAATTATTACCTACTGTGAAAATGAGAATGGTTTTAACTAGTGTTATTGAAATGTTTGATGGTGATAAATGACAGAAAGTCATTTTTCAAAATTTTGTTTGTTTTTATTTTGATAATTTGTTTAATGAAACTTGTTATAGCCCTACTTCATGTTAGTTGTTTAATTTCCAAAGTACACTCTACTGAGCTGTCCTTAGTTACAGACTCTGATTTCAAGACAGAAAAAAAAAATATTTCAAATACAAATGGAAATGAAGTAAAATAGGTCACGATGATCTTCTATCATCAGGGAGAGAACGAGTCAGTATGAGTCAAATATAATGGAAAAGGAAGTAAATTCTCATAAACTTAGGTGGAAAGATGTCAAATATAGTGGAAAAGGAAGTAAATTGTCATAAATTTAGGCGAAAGGTTATGTGAAATGTGTTTATAAAGGTTTCATTACAAACTTAAAAGTAAGTTTCTTGAGATCATTGTTGATATATACCTTAAAATTTATCCAAAAATTAGATTTTTATATTATGATTGATGCATAAGTGGTCAGATAATTCTAAACATTTTTCTCTGTTATTGCTTTTTCTTCTTCCTGTTGGAATAACAGAAATATATTGAAGTTTAACTGCACTCCTTGCTGAGAGCAATAGTCTATCTAACAACTGTCATATAAAAGAGCCTCAGGGTCCAAAGTCTCACTAAAGTGGGTGACTGGTCTCCTAAATGAAACAAGAGACCCTTGAGTAGGTTTTCCTATCTGGTGATAATGGATTTCAAGGAAAACTATTTCATTCTGTCTGTTGTCAATCATCACCATCACTATTCTCCTGATACACATTCCTTTAGGCACAGAAAATTATATACTTTGAAGGATTCTTCTCTTTTTGAAACATTTATAAAAAAGGCATTTTGATCCAAGTGTCTGGTTTTGAGTTATACCCATGACATATACAATTTCTATTAGTTTTCTGATCAAGTAGCTTGGAAGACATTTGACTAGGCTGTTCATCAAGGCTAAATTTCAATGACTCTTCTCCACAGTTGGGTTGCTTTATAAAATCTAATGGTCCTTTTGGAAATCATTGTAAAAAAGCAACATGTTTTAGGTACTAAATTTGAGCTTTACTAGAACTCTACTACCTCTAATCTGTGCTTAGACTTTCAGCGCATTAAAAATTCAGGTTATCCAAAATGTGATATACTTGTTCTCTTGTCCTATTGCTTGAATATTCTTGATACTCTAGCCTAAAATCCAGATACTTCTCATTTTTCAGCTGCCTACATAATAATTCAGATTATCTTACGTTTTTGGAGAAATCAATAGAGGCATTTTGAAGAAAACACCCCCCCCACACACACACCCCTGCGGTCTTAATATCAATTTCTCTGGAATATCTATAAATCTATTTAGTAGTACATATGGAATCTTAAGTACAGCCAAGTAACAAATCTTTGGACATTGATATATATGCTGTTCACAAAGAAATGCACTTTTCCTTATTCTTCAGCATGTAAAAATATACGCAATCATGTTTATGATGTATAGATAGATGCTTGGTAGCATGTCAAAATATAAAACATCAGGCATTTTTGTGTACATGACATTGAGCATCCATACAAATGCAATGATAATAATTGAACCTGATCAAAACAGATGAAAAGTTATTTGGAGTCATTAATATACATGTTCTATAAATGATGGCAATAACGGTGCTCAGATTTTTTTTTTTTTTTTTTTTTTTTTTTTTTTTGCCAGTCCTGGGCCTTGGACTCAGGGCCTGAGCACTGTCCCTGGCTTCTTCCCGCTCAAGGCTAGCACTCTGCCACTTGAGCCACAGCGCCGCTTCTGGCCGTTTTCTGTATATGTGGTGCTGGGGAATTGAACCTAGGGCCTCGTGTATCCGAGGCAGGCACTCTTGCCACTAGGCTATATCCCCAGCCCCTCAGATTTTTTTAATGAACCTTTTTAAAAAATATTTTAGCATGAGTGAATTGTCTGGAAACTCCATGTCATCACATTGAAAATAAAAGACAAATCATAATATTTTGTAATACTTAACCACAAAGAAAAAAATTCCACTGTTTGGTAGGTTTTCCCAACATTTGAATTTAAATTATGCTTCTTTTGAAAGTACTGCCATGACCTTTTTAATGGAGGTGGAAGACTGGAAATTTTGAGTTCAAAGTAAAAGCAATGTATATTAAAATCAGGATTTGTAACCTTTGAATTGCTCAGTAACATATAAAGGAAGACAAAGACTATGGAAATAAACGAGTTCTTTCCCAAGATTCATTTCATTATTGTTACTACAGGATGTCTACCAATAAACATTTTCAGTGAACCCTCAGTTATCTCATACATTGAAGGAATGAAGTAACTAAGAATGTGTAAATTGATTGTATTAGATGTTTTCTATCATAGCAAAGTGAACTATCCATCTCATGACTAACTTTTAAGACTGACACAAATCTTCACTACACATTTGCTACCCTTTCTTGAGTTATCAATTACACTGTCCCAACACTAATAGAGTGTCTGAGTAATTGAAGACAATCACAAGGTACTCGAGTTCTCAAAGTGAAGCCTGGATAATAAGCACATCAACATAAGTCCACTGGCCCTCTATTTATGTATAGTTCAATGCATTTTTGTTTTGTGTGTTTGCTTTCTTGGTAGTGGAACTTTGAACTCAGGGCCTGGGGTTTGTCCCTGAACTTTTTCACTCAAGACTAACACTCTGCACTTTGAGCCACAGTGTCTCTTCTGACTTTTTAAATAATCTATTGGCAAAAAGAATCAAAAGTAATTTCCTCCCTGGGCTGGCTTCAAATTCCAATCCTCAGATTTCAGCCTTTCCAAGTAGCTAGGATTACAGGGATGAGCCACAGGCACCAGGCCAGTTCAGTGCATTTTAATGACAGATTATCTGGAGGCACCTGTTGGAACTATTAGTTACTCCTTAAATTCACTGTATATCTTTTAATATAAACACCATTTGTTATCTGATTGTGTTCATAATGGGGTAGAACAAATCTGGGAACTGAGTCAGGAGAAGTAGTATTTTTCATCACCACATCATTGATTGTAAATCACATGGGATGTCTGTGTAGACCATTTTAAATAGTACCATTTTAAATATTTGGACTCTGCAAATTGGCCTTTCCAAAGAGGGACATTTATGGTTTATATCAATCATTTATTCAAGTGTAGACTGTCAATTTCAATTGATTCCACTAGAAAATAAATAACAATTGTGTTCTTTCCTGTCCAAATATTATTCTTGCTATTCATCTGTGCTGTAGTTGACATTTGTATATTGATTTCAATGGAATGAATGTTCACATGTTTCCAAAATTCATATGTTGAAATTCATGTTTACAAAATGAAAGATGGTAATCTATGAAGACAGAGGGTCAGTTATTATCAGAAACTAAATATACTACTGAATTCCCAGCTTCCAGAGCTGTAGACAAATTGTGTTTGTAAGTTTCATGGTCAATTATTTTTGGTCCTAGAATTCTGAAATAGGTTAAACTTTCACTGATAAATTATTTTTTAAAAAATCTTTCAATTGTTATCTCTTCTGAACTGAATTAGTGTCTGAGATTAAGTTCTGTTTGATTTGCATATGTAAGCAAGGACCATTAAATCTGTATTCAATAAATTATCTAAATATGATAAGGGATAGTTATAATGACAAAAAATTAAAATTGGTTTTGCTTATATTGAGAAAAAATGGTGCTTGTGTTGTTACAAACATGTTTATACTTCAAAGTAAGCTGAAAGAATATATCTAGTAAAGAGCATATGCAATACCATCTGACACAAAATTGAATTTTTAGAGGAGTAATATTTTTGTGTGTCTTGCCCTAAGCAACAAATACCCCAGACAAATTATAATTATATTTATTTATAATTTATAATTAAATTATAATTAAATTTATTTTATTCTGGTGAGAAGACAGTCAGACCATTAATTTCATGTTTTTGACTATAGTTAATCTAAGAAAGAGCAATAATTGCAGTCAAATGTTTGAAAAAATGTCCTTGTAATGTTAAGACATGTTTCTTCAAAGAGAGAAACCAGTTATGACAATTGTGAAATGGCAAAAGATGAATTTTAGTTCACTCATATGGAAATACTGTTTGCCATAATTCAAAATTAGCCAACTGGAAAAATTTGGATCAGCTATTAGTTGATATATTAATAAATTGGATGTGCTTTGTTTGAAATGATTAAATCTTAAGTGAATAAATTGAACAGTGTGATTTACTCTTTCAGGTCTTTACTAACCCCCAAGTATTGAGTCTAAAAATCCCTTTATTATTCCTTGTTTTACTTCATATCATCTTGAATATTAATCTCAAAATTGCCATTTATAAATAATAAAATTATAAGGGATTCTAATGTAACCACTGATTTGTGTGTGTGTGTGTATGAGAGAATGTGTGTATGTGTGTATATCTAAAACTGTTTGTAAGAATAATATCTTGATGGGGCTGGGGATATGGCCTAGTGGCAAGAGGGCCTGCCTCATATACATGAGGCCCTGGGTTTGTTTCCCCAGCACCACATATACAGAAAATGGCCAGAAGTGGCGCTGTGGCTCAAGTGGCACAGTGCTAGCCTTGAGCAAAAAGAAGCCAGGGACAGTGCTCAGGCCCAGAGTCCAAGCCCCAGGACTGGCCAAAAAAAAAAAAAAAAAAAAAAAGAAGAATATCTGGAGTGGCCAATACTGTTACACAAAATTTTTAGAGAAATAGAGTGTGAAGATATTAAAGATGACAGAATAATTAATTTTTATCACATTGGACTTTAGAATTCCAAGCAAGTTAATTAAAGTTACACAAAAGCAAGTAGGACCTATCCTGAAAAACAATTCACAAAACTCTCTTGTCTGTTGTAATGTTCTATGAATAATTGGAAAATTAAATGATACAATGTAAAATAATTAATGTAAGATAAAGAAGAAAAAAGTTCAACATCAATTTTTCCAAACAAATAGGAAAAGTAATGTGAGGAAATAAAACACTAAATATACTTTGTCCCCAATGCTAACTTTATTACTTTTTAAAAACTTTTCTCAAAATTTTGCCTTTATTCCCTTTTCAGTTCATCAGCTACCTACAGAAATTTAGCCAGGTAATATTCAGAAACAATCAATACTATAACTCTATCAAATCCTTTTTTTCAACGTCACATAATTTCACCCTTTTATAGTTAACTTTTCAATTCTTCTAAGCTAAAAATGAAAAGTCATTTTGAATATCTGAGGACACCGCGCAGCAAAGAACAAACTATAAAGATTCCCTTCTCCAGCTAGCAGTAGTTTGTTCTCAGGGTACATCAAACAAAGGACTTAAATAGTCATGAAGAGAAACTTGGAGAGAGGTATACACAAACACAGAAGAAAATGTGACAAAATAAGATAAAGCATAATAAAATTAACTAAATTTGTTGTAAATTCATAAATGTACATACAGGGTCACAGATCCAGATGTATTGTACACAAACTATTTTTTAATGACAGACCTTTTAATATATTAAAAATTAAGGAAAGTAAGGGAAAGAGTGGTTTGGGATTGGTGGTGGGAATGTTGGGAAGGGGTGACCTCGATCAAGAGGAAGCTTCTTTGTACAACTGCTTAAAGGTAATCAGAAAAGTAATTTATATACATATATATGTCATCATATAAATAATAGAGAAATACTGGCTTTATTAAATAGGTAAATGTTTTGGTTTACGGAAACTGAAGTAATTGCTACATCCAAACACACTTCTTAACAGAAGATGACACATGGGACACATACATTGACACCTTGTGCAATATTCTTTTCATATTGCTTTGCTAGCATTCATATTGTTTCACAGCATTAAGTTTGCAGTCATCCTTAAATTGATAACTAAAATAAGTAAACATTTATTGATGTCCTACTTTATATAATATTTTGATGATAGTTAAGTAATGATAAATGCTTTGCTTAATTGTGATATTTTAAAGGAGAAACAAGTGTCTATATAGAGAAATTTAACAATATTTGAAAAGAATGCCAATAAAACCTAATATGACCTTTTTCAAATACCTTCACTTAAAAATACATAGCATATTTCATTGATTCTAATCACAATTACATTTCTATTAACCCATCTTAAATTTGTATGAACTGGTGAGTGAAAGATGAATATAATATTGTGGGAATTATTTTGTCAAATATTATTCTAATTAAAAATTCAAATTATTTCCACCAATTTAAATAAAATGTTTATTTAAATTCACCTGGAATTTCGAATGCAGAATTGTCCTAATTTTTTTTTCCAGAAGTAAAGGGATAGTTTGTGGCTTTTGGCTGTTTTATAGGTAAGTTAGATTCTAGAACATCAATGAATTCCATAATGATTATTTGTGATATGTCACAAAAGAGTAATTAAAAAGTCTATACTTGTGCTAACACTATAAAGTAACTCTACTAAGGAAAATGTTCTATTGTTTAAACTTAAAAAGCAACATAATATAAGTAGCTTCAGGTAATCAACCCGCATTTTATAATTGTCCCCTTCTTCACACAAGGCATTTGCATAGTGGAAATAACATCTTTGTTTTTTGGTAGCTTACTGACTCCCTGCTGCATTTCTTCACCTAAAGTAGCATTTTTAGAACAATTAGCAACTGTAGAGATGATGATAATGTCAGAAATGTGGGATTATGACTCTAGCTAAAGAATAAACAGCAGGAAGGAAAGGCTATTAAGGAGTAAATATACTATTTCCAAAGAAGTATGGTTTACAATTATAAAGAAATGGGACTTGGAGTGAAGAGAAGAATTTGGTTATAAACATGTACGAATGTCTACTGTTAGTTTTAGTGGAAAATATTCCTATTAAGAAAGTGATCCCCTGAATATAAAATATTCAAAGAGCACTATAACCTAAAAGAGTTCCCCTTTTGTCTTTGTAAGTCTGGATGGCTGAATATTATTTAATTAGTTCAATAAAGTATTCTGCCAGGGTACATGGAAATTTCTACCTCACCTCTATTTTATAGCATGAACCACGCAAAACAAAGAATGAGTACAATCAAGAAACAGTTAGGTAAGTGGTTACACACCAGGGCGTAAGAGACTCATTCACCCAGGTGATTTTTTTTTTCAGGAAATTTATTTCAAATATAATTTCACTTGAAAGTGTTGTCTCATAGTCTCTGGATAAGGTCTATCCTTCTGCTTTATTTATAAAGGCTGAGATATATTTCAAAAGCCAAATGGGATTTGTAATATAAAGGGAAGGGAAGAATCTAGAATTTCCTACTCTGTGTTGTGACAAACAAATCCCATGTGTAATGAATTCTTTGGCTACCAATTTGTTTGTTTTTTCCAGGAAAAAAGACAATGAAACTGAATGTATCAAAGACACAGAGAAGTCTGTTAAAGTACTGGACAAATTATTAACATAAACAGTAGCAGAAGAATGCAAGAAGTCCTGATTCAATTTCTTCCTCCAAGAAACAGAATAATAGAAAACTTGTATGTAAGTGTATGTGTATGTGTGAGTGAGAATGTGATTATAAATGCATATATATGCAACTCTTAAGTGTAATTATATCTACATATGGAAACCGTAGCTTCTTTTGTTGATGATCCTCTTGTATCCCCTACCTGTGGTTGTCCCTGCGCTATCACTGTATCTCATCTGAGTATCCTGGATACTGTATATACAGGTTTCAGAACTAGGGAAATGAAAGTGAATATCAAAATCGAGACACAAGGGATAAAAAGACAAACGAGGGCTGGGGATATAGCCTAGTGGCAAGAGTGCCTGCCTCGGATACACGAGGCCCTAGGTTCGATTCCCCAGCACCACATATACAGAAAACGGCCAGAAGCGGCGCTGTGACTCAAGTGGCAGAGCGCTAGCCTTGAGCGGGAAGAAGCCAGGGACAGTGCTCAGGCCCTGAGTCCAAGGCCCAGGACTGGCCAAAAAAAAAAAAAAAAAAAAGACAAACGACTCCAAAAGCAATACTTGCAAAACCATTTGGTGTAAACCAACTGGACAACTCATGGGGGGAGAGGAGAAGGGGGAGAGGAATGGGGGGAATTACAGAGGAGGTAACAAATCTTATAAGAAATGTATCCATGGCCTTACATATGAAACTGTAACGCCTTTGTACATCACTTTGACAATAAATAAGTAATTATTTAAAAATACATCTACATATGTGTTTTAGGCATTGATCATTCCTAAAATACTTGCAAAACAATAGTTATATTTGTATTTTACTTGACAAGTACATGATATACGAAGCTAGATACTGCAATGACATAAAGTCATCTTTATTATGTTAAATTATTTGGAATTTTACTACAAGAGATTAACCACAAAGTATTATGTCAGGGTTTCTAGCTATTTGGGAAGGGTTTGTAGGAGGATTATGAGTTTAAGGTCATCCTAGGCCAAGATTATCATATAGGTGACCTGAAGTACATTGTGCCTTTCTTATAGTTTTAATTATGGATGTATTCCACAGGGTCATGTCTTAGGAGCTTTATTGCCAGTAACTGAGTCTTTGGAAAGGATCTGAATCCTTTCCAAAAGACAGGAAAAATAAGCAAGTTACAGGTTCACGGAGGCTTCAGAGAGATTTCAATTAAAAGTCTATACAGCCAGGCATCATGTGGCAGGAACAGAGCCCTGCAAGGCGGAGGCGGGGGGGAGCAGCCATCTATGAAGATATGCAGTAAAACATTGGCAAGGGAGATCCCAGAATATTGAAGATGTCAGATATACAGGAAAATGGCTAGGGAAATCCACAGGCAATGATGGGTGGACCCAGACTAAGAGAACTCATGTAGACTGAAATTGATAAGGCCATAGGAATTGGGCTTCAAAATGAACTACAGCTGCTCTGTATGATATAGACAGAGGTATAAGATTTAATGTTTGACAGCTGGGTTTTGATCTTCCTTTGAGCAGATCTTTTCATACACACATGTATGTATATATGTATTTATGTAGTTATGTATGCATGTAGGTATGTATGTATACACACACATATATGTCTATCATCTGTCTCTATATCCATGTATCTATCTATCTATCTATCTATCCATCCATCCATTTCTGAATAGGAAGGTTTACTCTGTACAGCTGTATATAGGAGGCATGCATCTTGTTTTCATTTTACCAGGTCCCAATGCTAAGAGTTTGGACTGAGTTTCAGAAGACTTTGAACTTAGGCTTGTGTGTAATTGTAAGACTGTTAAGACTCTTAGGCCTCTTGCAGATGAACTAAGTCATTTCCCATTATGAGGTAGACATAAGAGGGATAAAATACTAAGGTTTCAATATTAAGTATTACTTACAGGTAAGTATTGAATGTTTGTAAACTGATAGGCTTTTGGTAAATATTAAATCCTCCTGAGTCTAACATAGACAGTAGATTCAGTCTTTGATGAATTCATAATACAAAGCTATGATTTTTTGTGTGGTAAAAATGGAAGATGGGTCTAATCTGGAGGAAGTATATATTACCCTGGCTCCTTTGGTACCTTGTTTCTCTACTTCCTGCCCAGTAGGAGAAAATCCTTCTGTGAATCACACTTCTACATCATGATGATCAGCGTGACTGAACCTCAAAATGCTGAGGCAAGTCAAACCCACAGATATTCTCTTTGCAAGATTTCCTGACCTTCTAGGCCTTCCCAATCACGATGGATATACACTTCCAAAATCATAGCAATATAAATAATCCCTCCTCTAAACTTATTTCTTATCATATTTATTTCATTTCATTTTATTGTAAGGGTGATGTCAGAGGGGTTACAGTTACATAAGTAAAGTAATTAGTACATTTCATGTGGAACATTGTCACGCCCTCCCTTTTCTCCCACTTTTCCTCACCCTGACTTCCTACCACTGCACTCAGCTGTAACGTTCACTTTTAGCATAGCTGTTACATTGGTTCACCTTTTGTCCTTTGTCTCACTATTTAGTTATTCCCCTTTCCTTCCCAAATTGGATGAAGACAGAGGGTACCAGAATCAAAACAGTGACACCAGTGGCGAGGGGTGGGGGTGGGGGTTCAGGTTGGAGAGCAAGGACAAAAGAAAAGAAAAAGACAGAACTTCACACAGAACATTAAATAACAGAAACAGAAAAAACAACAAAAACCCTTTTATTTCCATATCTTGGATTTCATTTCAGTTAGCATCATTTTATATGTTCAGATGTACATAACTATTATCTATTGTGATCTTCTGCTAGGACTATTCTAGACATATACTAACCCTGGTATATATACAAACTAGAATTCTATGCTTCCATCAGAAAGAATGATATTGCCCACATGTAAGTAAATGGAAAAATCTTGGAAGAAAATCATATAAAGTATAGTAAGCCAGACCCAAAGTAACATAAGTTCCATGATCTCCCTAATTTGTAATAATCATATTATTTTATCAACAGAAAACTAATACAGTTCTGATGATATTTCTCTTTTAAAATTTTTAGTTAAAAATAGTATCTGGCTCTTTTTGAACAAGTACTCTTTATTCTAAGAATACTGATATTACAGATTACAACCACCACAATATTTTTAGATCTTGTAAAATATTTAACTCATGGAAATTGCTGGTGTGGTGTGATATTTTATGTCTCAGATGGTTTGTGGATTGAACTTCAGACCCTGAGGTTATCATTTGGCTTTCTTGTTTATGGCAGGAATCCTACCACTGGGTCCATACCTCTAGTATATCATTTTTCTGAGTGTCTTAGAGATGGAGTCTAAAGAGTTTACTATCTAGGTTGACTTCAAAATGTGAACTTCTAAATCTCAGCCTCCCAAGTAGCTAGAATTATAAGTAGAAGCAATTGGCCATTCCTAGGGTTTGAACTCAGGCCTTGGGTGCTGAAAACTGGATTGCTAACACATGACTGAGGCTAAGGCTGTAACACTTTAGCCATCGCTCCAGTTATAACTGAAGCCATAGCTAAAGTTTTTGATTATTCATTGGAGAAAAGAGACTGGTGGACTTTCCTGCCCAGGCTGTCTTTGAGTAACTGTCTTCACATCTCAGCCTCCTGAATAGCTGGGATTGCAGGCATAAGTCATTAGTACTTAGCTTTATTTTTATTTTTATTTTTTGCTACTCATAGGGCTTGAACACTGTCCTTGGCTTCTTTTTGCTCAAGCCTAGCCCTCTGCCACTTGAGCCACAGAGCCACTTCTATATATGTGGTGTTGAGGAATCCAACGTAGGACTTCATGTATAAGAGGCAAGTACTCTACCACTAAGCCTTTTTCCCAGCCCCTAGCTTGATTCTTATAGCTTATAAAATCATAACTCTTCATTCTTTTTGAGCTATTTGTCAAGGGATTTTGAAGACTGAATAATTATTTATAAAACATATGATTTCTGGCTGGGAATATGGCCTAGTGGTAGAACGCTCGCCTCCTATACATGAAGCCCTGGGTTTGATTCCCCAGCACCACATATATAGAAAACGGCCAGAAGTGGCACTGTGGCTCAAGTGGTAGAGTGCTAGCCTTGAGCAAAAAGAAGCCAGAGACAGTGCTCAGGCCCTGAGCCCAAGGCCCAGCACTGGCAAAAACAAAACAACAACAACAACAAAAACAAAACAAACAACAAAAAACACATTATTTCAAACACTCTATAAAATATAGAAAAACCTACCTTTTTAATTCCCTTTTGTTTACATCATGCAGTTTGCTCAGTGTTGTAGAAACAATACCTTACTAATTTATGCAGTTGTTGTAAGAAGTAATACTATCTAAAAAGATCACATTACTTTCATAAAATAGCAGGGTCAGGTTCATATAGTCACACATGCATTTAGTATGAGATTTCTAAATACCAACTAGAGATATCACACTAGATGTGGTACAAAGAGACAAAGAAGAATCACATTTCCTGCTGTTGAGAAGCTTTTGGTCTAATGGAGAACAGCATGGGATAAAAGGATAAAACAGGTAAAAAGTACATTTATATGTGCATAAATATATAAAGCAAGACGATGAAGGGTTCAAGAAACACTTCTGCTTGCTATTTCTCTACTACTCACTTTCTAGAAATCTGTTACTTAGAATATATCATGTACTGGGGCTGGGAATATGGCCTAGTGGTAGAGTGCTTGCCTCATATGCATGAAGCCCTGGATTTGATTCCTCAGCACCACACATGGTGCTGTGGCTCAAGAGCTAGAGTGCTAGCCTTGAGCAAAAAGAAGCCAGGGACAGTGCTTAGACCTGAGTTCAAGCCCCAGAACTGGCAAAAAACAAACAATGTATCATGTACCTTTAAATACTTTAACACTTTGCCTTAAGAAATATCTTTCATTGGAATTGCCTGATACTTCTTCCACTATTTAGTTGTATTCATTTTCTCCAGGGATCGGATTTTCTTAATCCTCACCAACACTTGTGAACTAAACAAATTATTTCACCCTCCTTTTAGTAAAAGATATTTATTTTTATCAGCTGTCAGTTGCAAGTAGCAGGGAATGTAAATAATAGGGACTTAGGTTGAAACACAACATGTTATTCCAGTTTCTTTGAAGGCTGTGGGGAGATAGTTATTGGCAACAGTTTCCACATCAGAGTTTCACAGGATCGCTTGTCTTTTACAGTTTTTATTTCCTTGCTTATAACTTTGTGATTAGCAACTGGCTACCAAAACGCTTAGCATAAAATCTAGTTGTCATGGAGGAAATGGTACAGTAGCAAAATAAAGGTTCATTTCTAGCACTTTAGTAGGTAGGGAATACAAATTTTACCTATGGCTTCCCAGGAATTCACCCTTGAGTTTTGCTGGCTGGTGGTAGCACAATGTTATATAAAACAAAGTTGAGAAGGGAGATGAATGTAAACCCATATTTGTCAAAGTATAGGCAATGCCCATCCCACAATGTTAAATTCTTCTTTGTGCATATTACCACCATTTCTAGCTTTCAAATTCTCTAAGAGTTTATGGCTCTTTAACTAAAATATCATTATCAGATTGTGTCTAGAAATGCTTAATAGTTTGAAATGGAACCCTACTGTGTCATTTTTTTCTGTTTTATTATAAAATTTAACCTTTCATTCTGTTCTCAGTCATTAGCAATGATTGATTTAAAACAACAACAACAACAAAAAAAAAACCACACAGGAGAGCCTACCATCAGTCCTTCTTAGCAATGGTTCAGGATCATCTGTTGTGTTCAACTGTAGCTAGCAATCTGCTCTTTATTTACTAAGTTGGCATTTCAAATTGAACACTGGAAGTAAAGTTGTTGTTGTTGTTTTTAATGCTATTCATACCAGTGAAACCATGGAGGTTTTTCAGTACAGCCAAAACTGTTCAACGAAACACCAATTTTATACCTGATATTTTGAAAGTGTGAGGAGTGATGAAGTCTATAAATCCAACTTCTTTTGCAGATGCACTAATGACTGCACATCTGGCGTCATTTCTGCTGGCCCTGTCCTGCTGTTCTTCCTCAGTGGAGAGGCGGGCTCCAGATGTTGCCGTTGCAGTTGGATGGTCACACGGAGTCTATCACCCTAAGGCATAAGAACTGGAGCCAAAACAGAATCGAAATTTCTGATTGCAAAAACTTTTAGAGCAGCAGAACTGCCTGGAAAACAAATGATCATGTCCCGAACTATTAAAAGTCAGCCTTGTAGAAACTTTAGAAATAAAATAGAAATAACTTCTTTGGTTTGCTGTATTTTCTATTAAAGAAAAGCTACAACATTTTAATGTTAAATTTTGTAACTTATTAATAAAATACAATGTCATATATATGACCTCTTACTTTAATCTAGGTAATCAAATGAGAAGTATTTCTTTTTAAAAATATGGCTAGTGCCTATTACATTTGAAATAGAAATCCAGGCCAATTAAAACTGTCATGAATCACATATTTTCTTTCTGAATTAGGAGCTTTAGTTTTAAAGATTTTTTTTAAAAATACAAACTTATTAATATTTTATCAGAATGCACTACCTTGACTATAAGCTCCCACTTTTTTTCTCTGAGACAGGTAAAATGAAGTTTGTTAGTTCCCAATTTCCTGTTTCATCAAAGGGCACTATAGATTTTTTTTCCTGTTTCTTTACTTGAAATAAGAACCTCTTTGAGATGCTGTACTTGTATTTATTTCCAGATTCATGTCTACACTTCCACACTTATGTGTTATTGTACTACTAATAAAAATAATAAACTCAACAATTAATGTTGTAGCCAATTTCAGCTCCTTCAACACAATGCCTTAGAGTGTGAAATCTAAGAAACTTGCTTCTCCTTGCTTCAGAGGTCAGAAGTACAAGACCATGATGTTTAAGGTTTTTTACAGATGCAGATCTGTTTCTTACTTCACACATTGTTAGTTGTGTGTTCCCATAACACAATATTAAAGGCACTTCCTATGGCCTATTTTCACAGGTACTAATCAAACACATGAGAACTTTGCTCCCAGGATATTATCTTATCCCAAAAATCTTACTTCAAATGCATCATACTAGGTGCCAGGTTTCAATATATTAATTTGAAAACAGATGTAATAATACTAACAATGAATTCTATAAACCCCTACCATTAGTAGGATTAAAATTAATACTTAATATATTTCCATGTTTCAATTCACTTCATATATAATCCACCTATGCTTTATAAATTAGTTTCCACTGTGATTATGACAAATTACAACAAATCCAATCATTTAAATTAATAATTTACTTAAAAATGTTTTTTCTTAAGGCAAAAGAACTAAATTTAATTATTTGACCAGGTTCTGGCCTGTTCCTTCTGAAGAAATGATGAAAATCCAATTCCTGTATTTTCTCTCTTCTAGAGGTCCCCTGAATTTCTTGGCATACCTTCAGTCCAACAACTTCACAGTTTCAATTTTCTCTCTGTCTCTCTTTAACTATCTCTGTCTGTTTCTTTCTTCTACTCGTTCCCCTCTCATTTGTCACTCTAACCATCCTGCCTAGTTTGTATAAGGATCCTACTGATAAAACAAGGTATTCTCTTCATCTCAGATACTTAATCTGGTCTTCAAAATATATCTCCCTAACTGGTAACAAACTCACAGATTCTGGGGTTTAGAAAAGGTCATCTTTCATAGTATTTTCTTTTTGTATTTTATTGTATTGTATTTTTATTGTCTCTATCAAGCTTTCCGTATCAAGCTTTATCACAAAAGTTATCCCCTCACAATAAACTGACACCAATTCAATGTTTACCATTTAAAAATGAGCAGAAAATATCTAAGTAGAGACCATATAAACAAATAAATAAATGTAGCCATTTTCCACTCTATATTTAGGAGAAAACAAATTGATATTTACATCATTAATAATTCTTAATGGTTTGATTTTTCTTAACCTCAGAGATTTAGATGTGGAGAGTTATGTTATGAAAGAAGAGCTAGTACATAAGCAGTTTGATTGACAGTTTTAAGAACTAAAAACTAAAGACTTTTTTCTGCTCCTGGATGAAATTCTGAGGTTCAATGGCTCCCTCAAGACATGTGCAAAATTTGAGAACATAAGTGAATCTTAAACCTTATGACATTTTTGAACCATTTATGCAAATACTTTCAATTCCATATTAGAATTGGCCCTTTGCACTGAAGCAAAGAATGATGAAGTTATGAAAGATACATATTTAAATACTTTAATATCATGACTGACTTGGAAAATAGTGTCATGCAAGATTCTTAAAATAAATTCATTTTGTCCTTGAAACATCAACTATTGAGATCTAAAATATTACTGACATAAAATATATCTTGAAAGAAACTAAATGCTTGCAACTTTATTAGTAAACCAATGATCTAAACCCTTACATTAAGGGTTGTTTTTTTTTTTTCAGTACACTTATTTGACTACTAAAATATACTATTATACTCTTCAACTAGTTACCTATATTTTCTCAAAGTTTTAATGACATAATTTAACTAGGATTAAAATTCCCTGATGTTTTGAAAATTGATTAAAACAAAGAATCTCAAGTGAACCAGTGAAGCATGGGTCACACCTCCAGCTACCTAAGAAGCCCAGATCTGAAGATCACTGTTCAAAGCCAGCAAATGCGGGAGGCTTTGTAGGATTCTTACCTCCAAAATGAAAGTGGAGTTCTGGATAAAGTGGTAGAGCAGTAGTCTTCAGCCAAAAGCTCTAGGACAGCACTCAGGCCTTGATTTCAAGCCTCAGACCACCAAAAACAAGCAAACAAAAACAAATACATAAATGGAGTATGAAATGAGACATACATTAAAATGGCCAAATTTCATACGTGTAGATGATATGAAAATGTAGAAACACCTATAAACAACACCTATAATTTTACTTCATTTTGTATTTCACTACTGGAGATATCCCTTTTCATTTGCTCTTCAATAGATCTCTAGTTATTTACTTTTGTTAGACTTTTTCTTGAAATTTTAGTTTGACTATGTATTTCCTTTTTATAAATCTGGAGAATAGGCAATCAATCATTGGGGTATGCAGTGTTACCTTGAATTAAATTAGTTTTCACTGAGAATGCTATCAGCGGAAATGCATGATTATGCAATATGCCCATTGATGCTGCTCATCTATCACTTTTGAACAGTCTTTTAAAGAGACACAAGCAGGTGTCAGACATCTGGACGTTTCAGGTGACAAGTCATTTTAAAACAAATTTAAGTTTCAAAGGTAAAAAATGGAAGTGCATAGTCACTTTGTGTTCTTGTGGAACTCCAGAAATGTAAGATAAGAGAACTGAATTGCTTTTGTATATTGCTACCTTAATATAATAAAAATAATAAATGAATAAAGAATAACTTGATTCACCTATTTGTATTCTATGTTCTATAGGATGTGTGTTCCAAAGAGAACTGAAAAACTTGACAATTGTGTAAATTTAAAACATTTGTATAATTCATTATGCTTTCTACTAACTTTTCTACAAGTATATTGGATGAACAATTGCTTTTGAAAGATTTTTACAAAAGAAAATTGGTTGTCTTTATTTGTATAAATTATAAAATTGACAATATTAAAGTTTGAGCAGGGTATGAGACAGTACAAAGTAATTCAAGCTTGTTTGTTAACTAAGCTAAATACATTTTATAATTTATATTATAAAATTATTTTTGTGAGCTTACACTATAAAATAATAAACTTGAGCTGTTTAAGCCACTAAGTTTTCACTGATTTGTTACAGCAGCATTAGGAAACTAACACACTAGATTAGGTTACGTGAAAATAAAGAGGATATAAACAAGACTTTCTTTCCGCAAGAAGGTTGTAAATACTGTGATTTACATACAGTGAGTAGGAGAAAAAAGGGAAAGGACCATGTGTAAAATATTCTTTCATGTAAAAAATGGAACTTTTCCAAAAGCAATAATTAACTTAATAAAAGGTTTTTTTAATGAATTAGAAAATCACCTCACAATTTATGTGGATTTTCCTAACCAATATCAAACTGATCAGATACAGAATCCAGAGAAAGATTCATTACAACCTATCAAAAACAACTTTTATACTGTGGTAAAATCCACAAAAGATTTTAAAGCAGTGGCTAGAGATGAGCAGTGAATTATATTTGACCAAGAAGTATGATGAGCCATAAAAGTGAGGATGCATACTTTAGAGAAGGACTGG
Source organism: Perognathus longimembris pacificus (assembly GCF_023159225.1). Lineage (NCBI taxonomy): Eukaryota > Metazoa > Chordata > Mammalia > Rodentia > Heteromyidae > Perognathus > Perognathus longimembris. The sequence goes on from NC_063163.1 coordinate 14,307,675, forward strand.
GTTGCTTGACGGTTGTTAAATTGAAAATTGAATGCCCAAATCACAAGATACAGTAATAAGAGAGAGGGTAAAAAGAAAAGCTCGAGAAAAAGAGTCCATGTGACTTGGATGATTTATGATATATGTTTCATTAATGTGCTGAAACCACAGGAATGGTTTAAAATTGGAAGAATGGGATTATGAGCCCAGGAGTAATTGTCTGCATTTAATAAGGAGTATATTAATAGGAATTTTTGAATATGAAGGGGAAGAGATCATGGCTTATACCTGTAATCAGAAACTGAGAGGATCACAGTCAGAGGTAAGTTCAGGCAAAATCTTCACGGAACCCCAACTCAACCAATGAAAGCTATGTGAGATTATGCACCTCTGTCATCACAGTAATGCAGGTGTTAATAGGAAAATGGCAATCTCGGCTGACCAAGGCATAATTCTGGTATAAAAAGGTATAAAAAAGTTCTTAAAAATAAAAGAAATGTGGTCATATAATAAATGACAGAGAGAACATGTTCCTAAAAAGAGCAAGTCCCGAGTTCAAATATCACTACCACGAAAGAAAAAAGACGTGAAGAAGACATTATGATATAGTTAACATTTTGCAAAAGGAGACAATATTTCTGTGAAAGAAAGTGATTTGCACTGCTACAATGGGAAGCAAGAATGATAACATTGCTACCTACTTACTTATGAATATTTATGTAGATTTGAAAGTACTGTACAAAGCCAGTTGTTATAAATAATCACTACTACCAAGACAATCAAGGAAAAACATAACTAGCTTTCCTTAATGCACCATTTATTTCCATCTGAAATTTCTAGAAAGAGATATAAGGAAGAAATTATTCTTCATCATAATAGACAAGGATCTGCTTTAATGTATTAAGTTGGTAAAATATACTAGAAGGATTATAGCACCTAGCTATTAGAGTATGATTATTCATGTATATCACATATGGAAGCTTTGAGTATTTTTAATTTCAATACAGAATTTGATGCTTGGGTAAAAAATGCAAATACTATCAAATGGACAATATTTAGATACGAGAGTAATCTTGGACAATATGGACTCAAAATACTAAAGAAATCCTTAAGTGGAAATTCCCTCCCTTTTGGCAGATCAACATTGAAACTTGGGAGGTTTTAAGTTGACTATAACAATTCTCCATTAATTATATTAAAGTATTTTAATTAAAAGTAATCACTAATCCTTGATTAAACATAAATCAATATATCATTTCTAAACTGAATTGTTTACAAGGAGAAAAAGGATTAGGTGCATCATGAGAAAGGAGACAAAATTTAACCTCACTCCTGTTTTGTTCTATAATTAAAATAATATTATCCTGAGTATTATGTAAAACTTACAATGGTAATTGTATCTGAAGTTAGTAACAGAAGTTAAGCTTTGTTGTTATCATTCTCATTAAATTGTAGTTTTATTTATAATAGTGCATATGGATTTCCATGAGGCCATGTCACAAAAAACAATGACAAAATTATTTTCAGAATTATATATTGGGATAAATTCCTTTCACTTTAAGAGATATTTATGAAATTGATTAAAATTTTATTTGCTTTTAGGAAAAAAAAATTGCTCAAGGACAATATGATTATGAAGAACACATTCTTATTTAGCAGAAGTACTGTTGTCTTTTTTGAAGTTAGATCTATTAAGGAAAGCAATCGTGACATTCTAAATAACAAATTTGATCATCTTAATAAAGACAAACAAAATGGATTAGGAAAGAAATCCTAATGATAAGAAAACAACTTAGTACCAAGATGCAAATATACCATTTATTTCCCTAAAACTATGCTCCCTTCCCTAATTTCTCTGAAGATTTTTAAATGTCATTGAATATGACTCTCCTTTATATCTGTACAAGGAATAAATGGAGGTATAATGAGGAAACAATGAGTAATCTTCCTTCTCTAAACTTTAGTCTTTTTTTTTTTTTTTTTGGCCAGTCCTGGGCCTTGGACTCAGGGCCTGAGCACTGTCCCTGGCTTCCTTTTCCTCAAGGGTAGCACTCTGCCACTTGAGCCACAGTGCCACTTCTGGCCATTTTCTGTATACGTGGTGCTGGGGAATCGAACCCAGGGCCTCATGTATACGAGGCAAGCTCTCTTGCCACTAGGCCATATCCCCAGCCCCTAAACTTTAGTCTTAAAGTTCAGGCATTAGAAATACTATTTTGTCTTGTATATCAGCTTTACACATAACTTATTTTCAATTTAGGAAAGCAGTTAAATGTATTACTACGTAATCTTATCACTGGCCTGTCACCTTTACATTTGCGGTCACTATCCAACTACAATAATGAGAGTAAGAACTAGGCGCCATCCTAACAAGATGAAGAGAAAGAGTTATTAACTGGCACTTCTATGAAGTTTAGGGGACAGAACTCTTTTAGTAATTATTTTACCTGAGTTATGACTTAAAGATTTTTACTGTTTGAGGGAACTGTTTTTTTTTTAAAACAATGTGACATACTTAAACCTGTGATCTCCTCCATGGCTGCTCCAGACCATAAGATAATATTACCTACTGAAAATTCTCCTCTATTTGGGCCCTGAGGCATCTGTTTCAAAGAACTATAGCAGTGGTCTTGTCTATTCTCATCCTGACTGAGCACTGTTCTCTCTGTCTCTCATGAGCCTAAGTCATAATGGCTTCAACTGGACTTCATCTGTATGTTTCCTACCTATTATTGAATCAATTAAAGCATGCTGCTTTTTCCTAAAAAGTTCAGTTATTACTTCCAGTGATATGTCTGTAAACTTCCCTCTTCTATTAAATATTTATCTTATTTTCAAAGTGGTTATTCTTAGAAGACCGCTGTGCTTCTTGTTGTCTACTGAAGAACAGATTTCTACTCTTCCAAAACACTTGCACTTTGGTACTTAGCATCACAGTTTCCTTCTTCAGCAAGTGTACCAACCACCTCCTCCCACCCACCTTAGTGCTCATGGCTTTGCACTTTTTTCCCTTGACACCATTTTTATATATTGTGTCCTGCTGAGTTATTTCCACATAATATACTGAATGTTTCAGCTGCCTTTCTTGTCTTCTTCAGTAAATTCCCCCTCTATCAGAAAAATGTAACAGTTCATAATTTTGTTGTTGTTTCTCATTGCCTGCTTATTTTTCTTTACATTTCAAGTGAAGTGCTTCCAAGGTCTTAAAAAGTCAACTCATTCACTAGAATAAGACTGTTATTGCTATCATTCTAAGTAATTTCTTAAATATAATAGAAGCTTTATTAACATTGAGAAGCTAAAGACCTATCAGATTTCTTAAGAAAGCTGAGGTTTGGCTTCACTCTCTATGATCAATTTCTTCAGTATTTAGCTATTAGATCAGTATGCTTTGCTAAAATATGTCTACACTTCACATGTATCCAGATGTCTTTTCTTTTAAGTGAGAGTTCATGACCAAAAGTTGCATATTTTCTTAACAGAACAAAGATCCATTTATCATTGATTTTCTAGGGCTCACGGATATTGGTAACCTTGAAACAACGTATTTTCATTTTATTTGATATGTAGACAAAATGTTGTATCTTAATTTGACTCAAAATTATCTTAGGAAAGCATTAACTCAGATAATGGGAGGCCTACTACCTGTTTATCTCTTTCTTCTACTTCAATCTAAAGACAAAGTTCCTCTACTTGCCAATTGAACCACAATTTAAGACACCTCTCTCTTATTCCTGGTCTGTACATTTTCCAAGAATACTGTCTGTTTCTAGTATCCTAAATGTACCAGACTTGATCTATTTAAATGATCAAATTAGGTGGCATAAATCTTTAATCCAATGGAATAGTTTAGAGTTTTCATTTAATATACAGCTAAATATAGACAGAGGTAAATAATACATAGCTAAATAATTAAAGAATTGCAACTTCATTTTACCCACTACAATGGGCCTCATGTATGGAAAACATGTATCTTTCATATAAACTTTATCCTGAAAGACCAAGAAAAATGACCTAAATCCATGGAAATCCAGAGTATTTTAGTATCAGTAGTTCTGGGGAATTCTTAAGGAACATCTCTTTAACAAATTTCTCTGAACCTTAAGTGAGTCTTTCATTACCCAATTTGAGTTCTTGTCCAACTAGTTGAATCATTCCTCATACCTCAACAGAGTTGTAGCTTTCCTCGACAGAGAAGCAATCTCCTGAAATGTTGATTTCTAAATGAGTAACTATTTTCCACAAGAAATATTTTATTCTAAAGAAATAGCTATCTGGCACTATCATTTAATATTACAAACAATTTCCAAGTTAATAACATATTGAAGTATATGTAGTATTGCAGAAATTTCAATTTCTGTGACAAATATATTTTGGACTAAAGTTATCTGATTTTATTAATCATTTAATTTATTGCTGTTTTTACAGTAGTGGTCATTTACAGGTGACATGTCTCATATAAGCACTTGAACTCAGAACCTCATGTTGGCTTGGCTTGCCACCTTATCAATGTCCCCCAATTCGTTTTCCTGGTCAGTTGGAGACAGAGTCTAACAGCAGAACTTTCATTAGTCCTAGACATATTTACTGAGGATTGTGAGAGCAGAATGAGATAGATAAGCATAAATCTGCAATAGCATCTCCGCTTTATTGTGAAATTCAAAAAGTGAATGACATTACCGGAACCTATAAGATACTAGTCCATAATTTCATCAAATCACCAAGGCACTAATGGGTTGCTGCCAACAGCAATTCCTTATATGACAAGATTTGTTGGAATATGAAACATGGAGCATTTGATTTCTCCCTTTCTCTCTCTTTCACATCTCCTTTAAGTGTCTTAGAGAAATAGAATTGTACAAGAGCAAACTCTAGAACAAAGAATCTTCAATGTGGATTTAACACCAACAGGGCAAAGAAGAAATAAAAGATGATAGTTAATAATGGGCTTCTTTCTTTGTTTACTCTTTAGATTATAGTGATAAATATCAACCAGCTTCTTCCATTGACCTTTTCCTATTTGTTTGTTTTTTTCCCTATTTTTATATTCCTTTTCTCCTAATTTGTTCTGAGTTAAGCACTTGGCTGCATCTGATAAGGTTAGTATTTTATACTTTGTAGCATGACTCAAAGCTTCATTTAGGAATAATCAGAACTCTTCAGTATGTCAGCCTACAGTGGGATTTTATATAACATTTCATTTTATGATTCAAGTAACAGTATGAGCAGCATACCATACAAATTCTGATCATAATCAGATTTGGCTTAGAGAAGTAACCAAATCGATCTACAGTTTACATCCATTTTGTCTCTAATGGTCTGATGACATGAGAATGTATTATCTGACAGTTATTAGAGACATGCCCTCTAGAGAAATGGAAGCACTGTAGAACAATTGTGAATACAAAATATACAGGATGGAAAAAAAACAACAACAGAAGAACAAATACATACACACCAACACACACACACACACACACACACAGAGCAATAAAGTGTATGTAAAATCTTCCTTAGATTAGGGTAAAGGAATATCAAAATCGAGAGACAAAGGATAAAAAGTCAAATGACTCCAAAAGCAGTAATTATGAAACCATTTGGTGTAAACCAACTGAACAACGCATGGGGTGGGGGGTGGGGGGAGGGGGGGAGGGGGGCGAGGAGAAGGGGAAGGAAGGGCAAGGGGGAGGTGGACATGATGGAGGAAGTAACAAGTTATACAGATATGTATCCACTGCCTTACGTATGAAATGTAACCCATCTGTACATCACTTTGACAATAAATAAATAATTTAAAAATTTTAAAAAAACACAAGGTAATATAAAGGGCTCTGCTGATTGCTCTGCATTTTCACACACAAAATAAGCCATACCTCCCACAAGCCTTAAAGCCAGAGCAGACAATTGATGTCAGATGTCACTGAGCACAATGTCTTCCCCGTTCATTCATATTGTTATAAATGTGTAAATGACAGAATCCCCTTCTTTATTAAGGATGACTAGAGTTTCATTATTACACAGTACATCTGTCTTGTTTGATAGATTTATTACTTGACATTCACATGGCCCAGGAGAAAAACATGTCCTATGCAAATATGACACAGTTCATTAGAGGCAAATTCTAAATCTAAACATCCATGATTTTCCCTCAGAAGTAATCTCTTTAGAGCCATATCTCTGCTAATTCCAAGAGTGTATGATATATTTTTCTATGTCTTTTCACTTATGTTGATTTCATTTGTACTTATTTGCTACTGATTTGCACTATACTTGCTCCGTGCCCAGTTGATTTACGTACATGTTGCATATATATTTGAAAATAGTGTACAGTTTGCAATTATTGGGGATATTTCTGCATATTTAATTTAAAGTAGTAGTTATTCATGTTTTTCAAAGTAATTTCTTTACTTTTTTTGTTCTCTTGATTAATAAATCTCTAGAGTGGCATTTTTAATTTTCCATTATGAATGGGAATTTTGATTTCTGATCATTTTTATACAAGTCTAGGCATACACAAAAATGAAATGTTTATCTTCTTCATGGAAAAAAAAGAATATGGCAACACACAGCTGAAAACTTCCTAAGTAAAGATCCAGAATCACAACAAATGAAAGACTAGATCAATAGGATTGCCAAGCAGAAATGCATGACAAATGACTTAGCTAGCAAGATAAATAGACAGGCCAGAGAACTGAAGAAGATTTTTATTAGCTATGCATCAGATAGGGCCTCATATCTAAAATACTCTCAGAGCTCAAAAAACTAAATCTTCCCTAAAACAAATTCTCAAAGAAATGCTAGCCAATTAATAAATGGGATAAAGACTTAAACAGAGACTTCCATAAAGAAGAAATAAGAATGGCCAATAGATACAAGAAGAGATATTTGTTATCTCCGGAAATGAAAGGCATACAATGATTTGTATTTCCAATACTGAAATTCCAGACCACCCATATTAGAATGACCATTATCAAGAAAACTAACCAAAACACATGCGGGTGAGATTTATCCAAAAGGGAACCCAACACTGCACTGTTGATGGGAATGTACATTTGTTCAACCACTCTGGAAAGTAGTACGGAGCTTCCTCAAATGACTAGGCATTGAGATTCCCTATGACACAGGAATCCCACTCCTGGACCTATTTGACTACAACCCAGGCCACTAGCCACTATCATGTTCATTGCAGCATTACCTACCATGAACAAGATATGGAATCAACCCTGATGCCCCGCAATGGATGAATGGATCAAGAAAATGAGAGAGTAACTGGGAAAGAATGAGGAAGGGATGACACTGTTCAAAAGGAAATGTACTCATTACTTGAATTGTATAACTGCAACCCCTCTTCAAATCATCTTTACACTAAAACTTAAAAAAAAGAAAATGTGGTATATATAAACAATGGAATCAATTGCTTTCCTTCAGAAGAAATGACACCTCCCATTTTTAAGGAAATGGAAAGCCTTGAAAAAATCATACTAAACCAAGTAAGCCAGAAAAAAAGAAACATAGCTTGCATGGTTTCCCTCATTTGTAATAATTAGAATCTGCGTTTAAATATACAAGTAAACCCAATGGTTAGTAAAGGACAAATAATTACATTTGGACATGATTCAATAAACAGCAATCTAATCATTCACACAGTGAGACCAAAGAAGGATATTCTTAGGAACTGATTACAAGGGGTCAAAAGCTTCATGCATAAAATCATATAAACTGATGCTTATCAAAATATACTCCACTAAATAGAGGTTTTTTTTATATTGTACTGTTTGTTGTGCTTTCCTTTTTTCTTTGGCTAATTCCCTTCTGTAGCTGTATTTGATTTATATGCCCTTTGTCTTGTATATGAGTTTATCTGATTTGGGGAGTGAGGAAGTATAGAAAGAGTGGACAAAGGGTGAGCCAATTCATCAGTGAAAGCTACTGTGGGATATTAACTGTACAACTTGGGAGGGAAGGAAGACTGGAGAGGACAAACTGGGAGAGAATGAGAGAGGAGGTGACACTGTTCAAAAAGAAATATACTCATTACTTGAGTTATGTAACTGTAACCCCTCTACAATAAACCCCTTACAATACAATTTAAAACATTAAAATAAAAAAGAACAATGCAACTAGCTGGAAGTGATAACCACTAGGGGGAAATCGAAGTTTTCTAGTATGTGTAGATGCATTACAGGCCATCTTTAATAGTTTTACTTAAAGTACAACTAATAGTTATGATGGAGAAACTTTCATATACAGAACAGAATTTTAGCATGATACACGTAGTTATACAGCTTAAAATAAAAAGGCTGCTGACCCCCTTTTCTCCCTAGTTCTCAAACTGTTCGACTTCTATCCTTTAAGAGAAATTTGCACATGGGGTCTGCCTTTGTCCCCTTGGTTCCTGTTCAAAATAATGGTTCACAGATCTTGGTAATGATATTGATAGACTGTAAACAAGGATTCATGCTCTGTTAAAGTACAGGCTTTAGGGAAATGATTTTAAGAGCTAATGCTCAGAAATATGTCAGCTTAAATTTAGTTGAAACTATTCTAGTCACTTTTGGGAGAATTGTTTCTGCTTTAAAATATAAAGATTCAGCCAGCTAGCACTGGCTTATATTGGTAATCCTAGCTACTCAGAAGGCTGACACTTGAGGACTGCATTCATGGTAATGAACAAATGAAGCCCCACTGGGTTGTCCACCCTGGTCATTCTGTCCCCCGCAGTAGCTGTGAAACCGATCCAAAGTTATGGAAAACCGACTTTGTGCTGTCCTTCCCATTGAGAAGTGAATGGTTTCTGCTCCCCACCAGAATACATTCTTTTGAGCTTTTAAAAATTATTTCAAAATGTTATAATTAGAGAGGTTACTGTTATGTAAGTCAGGCAAAGAGTACATTTTCTTTTGGAAAATGTCACCCCTTCCCTTGCTCTCTCCCAGTTTTTCCCTTGCATCCCATCCAAAGCCCCTTTGGGGTTTTTGTTTGTTTGTTTGTTTGTTTGTTTGTTTGTTTGTTTTGGCCAGTTCTGGGGCTTGGACTCAGGGCCTGAGCACTGTCCCTGGCTTCTTCCCGCTCAAGGCTAGCACTGCCATTTGAGCCACAGCGCCCCTTCTGCCCATTTTCTATATATGTGGTGCTGGGGAATTGAACCCAGAGCCTCATGTATATATGCCCAAGCAAAGGTGAAGGGTGCCAATTCTGGGGGCTGTAGAATTTCTAAATAGTTAGATAAAACACACGATGAATTTACTTCAACGTCCCATTTTTCTCTACATCTTCAGATCCTGTCTTCTAGAAATGCAGGATAGGCTGCAAGAATATTATTTTAAATGTTTGCAAAGCCATGACAAAAGAAAATGTAAACATATTTTAGTTGTATATCTTAAATTTTAATCTAAAATAGTCCAATTTTAACATAATCAATAAAAATTGTGTTCGTATTTACTGTGTGTGTGTGTGTGTGTGTGTGTGTGTGTGTGTGTGTGTTACTAGAGTATGACTTCAAGCGTTATCACTTACGAGGCACAGGCACTTGAGCCAAATCCTCATCTAGTTTCTACCCAACTACTTTTCATCTAAGGTCTTCTACACGGGCAGGCTCTGATAATGGTTGCTATACATACATATGCTCAGCCATATAGAGGGAATCATAATTGTGACTATTCATGTGTGGCTTGGTTGAGATGGGGGTCTCCCTTATTGTCCAAGTTGTCCTCAAAACACAAATCTCCCAGTTTTAAACTTCTAAGTATGCTTCAGTATTGTTTTAATATTAGTTTTCATTTCTAATAACTATTGAAAATCTCATATATTACTAGTATTCACCTATCTCATATGCAGCCTGGATACTGTGTTGAACAGAATAGATCGTGTGTATACCCAGAATCTTCTGGTATTTTAATTTCAAATTAATGAACTGCCATTGAGAGGAGGTGGGTAGGCCAGGAGAGGGAAAAGGAAAGAGAAACATAGAAATAGATTTCTAGACATAATTAACATCAACACATTTTTCCTTCTTTCTTAGTTTAACAACTTCAAAACTTACCCTTGCTTTCAGAGACATATTTGAAAATGTGTCTTTAAAATATTGGCACATCAAGCTGGACTTAACATTCTCACTGAGATAAGCTAGGTGTGAATGTAATTACAGATGAAGATTCAGTGAGAACAGGTAAGGATGACAAAAGTTACAGTTCTTAAATTTGATAGCCACCTAAATCTAGGTCCAAATATATTTTCAATTAATGCATGGCAGATTTCATCAGACAGTGAAGGAATAATTACCTCTGCTAATTGGAAAGGTTTCAGCTGAATTTTAATATTGTGGCCCCTTAGAATTATCTAAACATTTTTTAAATGTCATCAACTGTAAAGTCCCAGTTTTCCAAGGGTTAGCTTTGACAGGAGAAATATAGCAAGTCTGAGTATTCAACTTATTTCAATTCATCACTGACCAGCAATTTAGAGCAAAGTTTTATATGATTTCTGGCAATATGTTTTCAAGTAAGTTATAGATTCTTGTTCTTTTCTATAAAAATCATTGAGTACACAATGGAAAAATATTGTTTTCTTTCTTCAAATTTCAGGATTTTGAGAAGAAACCTATTCCAAAATTTTTATCTTTTACATGCCCAACATAGACATCATACTTTGCAACACTTGATACTCCAAAGCTATACCTTCAGTTAGCATTCTATTCCTCATAACTGCAGGCAAGAATGTAAGTGACAGTTTTATCATTGTGTGCCTGGAGTTCTATAGAGCCATTCTTTAATGTATGGTTCATTCTCAGTATCTCTAAACTTAAAATATATCAAAAGGGATGATCTCAAAAATCCCATCCTTGTAGTGTGGGATATTCACAACTATATCTGGTATTACCTTATCACTTACTTAAATGCAATCGATGGTCCAATTTATGGTTGTTCAATAAAAGGGAATTTAATACATTGGAGAAAAGAAAGAGTATGAATTAGGGATTATTTGAGCTATCAAAAGAGAGAATGAAACCAAGTATCCATAGCATAGTTCATTTTCTTAGTGTTTCTCATCATTGTGGGATGGCATTATCATTTAACTGGTAATAATTATGTTTATTAGACATTTTAATGTATCATATCTACATATTTAGGTGGAATCCACTGGTCATGTTAACTTAATTACACCAGAACAGAGAAAGATCATACTGTAAAATGAAACTCTTTGACACTGAAGAAAAGACATAGTGTTGTGAAAATCCTAGAGAAAGAAAGACTGCTATTTTCTAGGGCATTCTTATCCATTTATTGCTTGAAAAGTGTCATTGCACAATTTGACATCCTGTCTTTTCAATGATGTATATAGCACATTCTTCCCAAATGTAAGATTTAAGCAATAGTATTCTAAGTGTGACAAAATTTTACTGGCATACATAGCACTTTCAAAACTAATATAAAAGACATATGTACTTATTTAAAATGGTTATCATAAAAGTGATGTATAGAGACATTAGAGTTATATAAGTCAGGTAATGAGTGCATTTCTTTTTGAACTGTATTACCCCTCCGTCTCTTTCTCCATTTCTCTGCCTTGGTTCTCCCCACAACTTGTATAGTTCATTTCCAATATAGTGTCTAGTCATTTCTGTTATGGCAGAAGATGTTGAGAGTTTCTATATGTCATGATGTTTTGTTGAGAAGCTTCACTGATAATATTATCATAGAGGAAAATTTTATTTCAGAAAATAAAGAGCATTTCTAGTTCAGTCACTGAACTCTCATTATCTCAAGCCCCTAAATGAGTATACAGCTCTGATTAACAACCTGAATACAAAATAATGAGATAGAGCCATGTGAACCAAAGTAAGCAACATGTAAAAATTAGGACGTGGTATTTTATTGTGAATATTAGTATCATTAATTTACAGTGTAGCGATAGTAAGACTACAGGTATTTAGAAATAATTAGCAAATCTTAAAAAATTAAGATAATATAGCATACATAAATTTAATCAATCTGAATTTTTTCATGTTATATGTAAAAACATGTTAAGCATAATACCATCACTTAAGCTAATGAAATCAAATAACTCAAGAAACATCAATGGACTGTGGAGAAAAAAATGCTTTTTTACTAAGAATAAATTGCTATATCAAATGTTTTTTTTTCCAAAAATTCTTAACACTTTATATTACTTTTGAAAATTTGCAATTACGTCACATGTTGAGTTAGGGAGAGCAATATTTTCCTTATGTAAGAAAATAAATTTTGATATGCTAGAAAATCTAGAAGCCAATAGGGATAGAGAAACATTAGAGGTGCGGGAGACAATTTATAGCAGTATGACAAGAAGCAGACAGATAGCAGTGAGGTGAATCATGTTAAGAGCAGAACACTCAAGGAAAGATTTATTAACTGCTGCATTTACTTATTGGTCTACAATTGCCTTAAATCTTCTAGAGTTCATGATTTGTATGGATGTTCTGTAGGCTTTGAAAATGTGATTCCCCAAAGAAAAGCTTTAAACTAGAATTATAATGCCATCTTATATGCAATTTAAATTTTCTTGTAGTTAAATCAAGTTAATGAAAAAAAGGTAAATGTGCCTTAATAATATTTTATAGAGCTTTTATTAAAAAAGCATTACATCAAGCTGCAACCAACATAATTTTAGTTGATATACACACCTATGTCTACACCTCCATTATAGTTACATGAACATTATCTATGATTAAGGAAGTTTATTGTTTCAAAATAGTATAAATAAAATATGAATTCATTACAAATTATTGAAATAGTGTAGATTATTAAAAATGGGCACCCTTTATGGGAAATGCTAACAGATCTGGGTTATATTTTTAGGACCTCTAAAATATTCATTCTTTATAAAATTACCTCATTAAACCTGGAAGATACTGATAAGTTAGTAATACCGACCCTGAGATGAAAACGAATGAATGGTCCAGAATAAGAATTCTCATGTGCTCAATAAGATCACATCTACAAATTCCAGACTCAGAAAGAATGATGTAAAGCCACACTGAGTTCACAATATAGAAATGAGAAAGTCTAGCTTAAGAAAATTCAGTACTTCAAGAACCAAAAAAAAATCTGTGTAAGTCTGTTAGGTGGGGGTAGGGAGTGACAGTTATGAAAATGTCTCAGACATTGAATATATGTTTGTCTCCTTTTATGTATTACTTTTATTTGAAAGAAAGATCCAACTCAACAAATAATTGGGATGAGTTGCTGCAAATATCTGGGAAACTTGGGCTAAATTTATCTTTGAGGCCGCCTCATAAGGACGTTGGTCCACCAAATATAGTGAGTGTCCAAGGACTATAATGTATGGCAAAATACATATGAGTTAAGAGTAAAATTCACATATATCTTTTCCATTTTGAATAGACTTTTGTTCTTACACACACACACACACACACACACACACACACACTTCCCTTCTAATAACTCAAAGTTTAAAAACAAGTTAAACTCCTGAAAAGGAGGAAAGAAAGTAAAATTAACACAAATGTTTCTGAAGTACACACTTGCTATTCAGAAAAAAAAAGTGTAAGGATTTAGATAGCTAGTATTCCTAAGGCCTCATATATTTACGCATACACAAATACACTTATGTAAATTTAAGGTGCATTGGTTTTTGTGCAATCTTCTGTTGCCAAAATTGATCATACTAATAATGTGTATGTTTTTTGCATAACATTTTGTCCATTTATGTTCCTAGTATATTTTGCATTTCCAAATTATATATTTACAATGACACATGATCTATCTCTATTCCAAAATATAGAAATACCACATTTTATTGTCTCACTGCCAATGGATATTTATACTTAATCAGTTTTCACACAAATAGAATAAAAGACTACAGGAACTAGAAGATTCTGACACATAGTAAACCGAAGTTTATTTTATTTTTGTGCTGGTCCTGGGGATTGAAGACAGGGCCTGGGTACTGTACTTGGGCCTCTGTGCTCAAGACAAGTACTCTAGCACTTGAGCCATGGAGACTTTTCTGCTTGGACTCACTGCGAACTGCAATCCTCAGATCTCATCCTCCTTAGTAGCTAAGATTACAGGTGTGAGCCACATCCTCCTTGCCCAAATTTGAATATTGTTGATGTGCTATATTTAGTTCCAAAATGAAAATGCACATAATTAGTCACATTTTATATGAAACACAAACATCCAAAGAATAAATAATTTTGTGGAATTAAGTAAAATAGCTCTTTATAATGTTCTTGTCAGTACCATTCAAATAATTATATGATGCCACTGAAACTAATTTTCATTATTGTTTTTTGAATACTATATACTTTGATTAAATTGTGTTAATATTTAACTTAGTCAAATGATTATGAATCATCAGATGAATGCACCCAAATAACATATCGCCTACTAACACATGTATGTAGATTCTGACAGCATGATTTCAAATAAAAAATGAGGGAGGAGGTAACAAACACTACAAGAAATGTATCCAATGCCTAACGTATGAAACTGTAACCTCTCTGTACATCAGTTTGACAATAATTTTTTTAATTCTAAATATTCATGAAGATCTTAATTTTTTTTGGTGTAGTGTTTGAACCCTGGGACTGGGTGCTATGGCTGAGCCACTTTGTACTCAAGGCTAGTGCTGTACCCCTTGAGACACAGAGCCACTTCAAATTTTTTAGCTGTTAATTGGATATAGAGTCTCTTGGAGACTGTGCTGACCAGGCTGGTTTAGAATCGCAATACTCAGATCTCAGCCTTCTTAGCAGCTGTGATTACAGGCATGAAAGACCGGCACAGGGCAAGCATTTCTTTTTGAGTAATGTGAACTTGTAGAATCTGAACCAAATGATAGTGACAGAGTTTGAAGAGTGTGTGGGGAGAGAAGGATGCGCAGAGGTTGGACAATGGGGACTACCTTGAACTGAGATAGGAGGAAGAAGTCCACAGTCACTATGAACAGCAGCTGTATGCTGCATCTCACACCGCTGAAACAAAGGGTTGTAAGTGGATTTTTGTTCATTTTGCCTTTTTCCATAGTGATTATTTCTTCAGAAGATAATGTTTAACCTTATTACACAATACATGCATGCATAAAACATCAAGTCTTTCAAGGCAGAGATATTTTTATCTATCTGATCAATATAGATGCATTTTTTTTTCAAAATTTTATTATCAAACTGATGTACAGAGAGGTTACAGTTTCATATGTTAGGCATTGGATACATTTCTTGTACTGTTACCTTGTCCCTCATACCCCCTCCCTCCTCCCCCTTTCCCTTCTCCCCCCCTCCCCAGGTGTTCAGTTCACTTACACCAAACAGTTTTGCAAGTATTGCTTTTGTAGTTGTTTGTCTTTTTTTACCCTGTGTCTCTCAATTTTGGTATTCCCTTTCAATGTCCTACTTCCAATACCAGTATACACGGTTTCCAATCTACTCAGATAAGATTACAGAGATAGTGTAGGTACGACCACAGGAAGGTGATACAAGAACATCATCAATAATAGAAGCTACAGATACACATAGGACGTTGAAAGTAGTTACAACTGTGATATAACAATTGTTTCCATAACATGGAGTTCATTTCACTTAGCATCATCTTATGTGTTCATAAGGGTATAGCTATTGGGCCTTGTGATGCTCTGCTATGACTTGCCTAAACCTGTACTAATTATTCCCAATAAGGGAGACCATAGAGTACATGTTTCTTTGGGTCTGGCTCACTTCACTTAGTATAATTTTTTCCAAGTTCTTCCATTTCCTTACAAATGGGACAATGTCATTCTTTCTGATAGAGGCATAAAATTCCATTGTGTATATGTATCACATTTTTCTTATCCATTCGTCTACTGAGGGGCATCTGGGTTGGTTCCAGATTCTCGCTATGACAAATTGTGCTGCGATGAACATTCCTGAATATAATCAAGGCAGTTTATGACAAACCAACAGCAAACATAACTCTAAATGGTGAAAAACTAAAGCCATTCCCTTTAAAATCAGGAACAAGGCAGGGATGTCCACTTTCTCCCCTGCTCTTCAACATAGTACTAGAATTCCTAGCCAGAGCAATTAGGCAAGAAGAAAATATAAAGGGGATCCCAATAGGAAAAGATGAAGTTAAACTTTCTCTCTTCACAGATGACATAATCCTAAACCTAAAGAATCCCATAGACTCTACCCCCAAGCTACTAGAGCTGATCCAAAACTTTGGCAAAGTTGCAGGATATAAAATAAACCCTCAAAAATCAACGGCCTTTCTCTATGCTAACAACCTGAAGACCAAGGCTGAAATCAGGAAATATAGATGCAATTTTAAAATAAATGAAAAGCAATATGTTACACATAATATTTTACTCAGTTGTATTTATTTTCTTGTGCCTTTTTCTCACTTTGTCCATTTGTCTCTATTTTTCTATTTCTCTCTGTGTTTCTCTCTGTTTTCTCTGTTTCTCTCTGTGTTTCTCTGTCTGTCTCCCTCCCCCCCTCTCTCTTTGTCTCTCTGTTTAATTAGGGTTTCATTACATGGCTGGCATTAAATGCTTGCACATTCACACCCTGTTTCACTATTGCATTCCTTTGATCTGAAAAGTGGTAGTTCATAAAACTAATTTTAAAGGAAAGATAGTCTCTTTAATGTACACTTGAATTAATGTTTCCTAATTTAAAGTAGAATTTTGTTTTATGTTGGTCATAATTATATTAGGTATAACAATTTAAAATAATACGTTTTACTCTTAGTATACAAGGACAGACAAATAATTTAGCAATAGCATTTAGAATTTAGCAAATGCCTTTTAGAAATACTTTGTTTATTTTATGCTTTAATTTTTTCCATTAGTCTTATTTCTTCTAATGGTAAAAAATAAATAAATAAACTGTTCCCCTTAGTTTCATTCTATACTGATTTTAAACCAACTTGATTCTAATCATGATGTATCCTCATACTTTAGCAAACATTCTCTGTTGAATTATCTTAGTATTTCTGTCGCCTCATTAAGAAGCATTTTAATTTGTGAAAACATTTTTAATTACTTTCAGAAATATCTGTCAGAACCAGGTTTTATTGTATTATTAAGACCCTACAGGTTTTAGTCATAGGAATTCTACATTCAGTTTCTAAAATATTGATTGTACATGTTCAAAAGCAAAAATAATTTTTCTTTATTTTTTATACCACTCCTGAGTCTTGGTCTCAGGGCTTGGGCCATGTATTTGAGTTTTTATGTTTGAGGTTAGTGCTCACCAAGTGGAGCCACAGCCCTGATCTCATCCTTTTGGTGGTTAATTTGAGGTAAAAATATCATAGACTTTCCTGCTGATACTAGCTTTGTAAAGATATCCTCAGATATCAGCATCTTGAATAACTAGGATTAAAGATTTAAGCCACAAGCACCAAGCGTAAACAAAAATAACGTTTAATTTTTGAAATGAATATATATTTCCAAATTCAGTGTATCTGGATGACTGTGGCTAAGATTGTTTAAACATAATGCATGTGCAGAATTTAACACATATCCTGATTTGATTTTCAAAGTAGATAAAATATGTCAACATTTTCAAGTATTAATTCAAAATAAGTGTTATAAATGCTATCAAAATTAATAGACATTTTATATCCAAGCTTATATAAATTATGTGTATGTTAGTGATAGTTTTGATTTGTATAATTCCTCTCAAAACATTTTAAAAGATACATAAACTAGAAAGCATACACTGGGAACACTTGGGCTTATTTTATTATAATTTCTACATATTTTATAAAATCATTGTCATTATACAATAAGTATGAAATATTGACCATTTTCAAAGTGATGTAAAACAAATGAAATATAGAAACACAATTTGCTGAGCATGTTGATACAGGGCACTGAGACTAGAATTCGTGATCTGAGGTAATAGGATTCTGAGCACCAGACTAGCCTCAGATTCATAGCAACACCATGTCTCAAAAAACAAACAAATCCACCTAAACACAGCACAAAGGTTGTTATTGTGTTATTAAGATGTTTCCTCCTCATAGAGGTCATATATATATATATATGATATATATGATATATATGATCAAAAAATAACTTTTCGGGGCTGGGAATATGGCCTAGTGGCAAGAGTGCTTGCCTCGTATACATGAGGCCCTGGGTTCGATTCCTCAGCACCACATATACAGAAAACGGCCAGAAGTGGCGCTGTGGCTCAAGTGGCAGAGTGCTAGCCTTGAGCAAAAAGAAGCCAGGGATGGTGCTCAGGCCCTGAGTTCATGGCCTAGGACTGGCCAAAAAAATTTAAATAAATAAAAAATAACTTTTCAAATCCCAAGGATCAACCTTTTGTTTCTTTTCTAACCAATATTTTGTTTCAGTCATTAGCCAGCCCTGGAGAAATTCAAGTTCTTTGTGGCATAGAGAAACTATGCAGATGGAGTGGGACAAATTCCTGTTAGGCATAAAGGACAATATGTTGGTGTCTTATTCACTCCTAGACTCATTATTATCTCCTTTTCTACAGCCCCCTGACTATCTTGGTCAGACCGCTTCAAGACCAGGATGAAATGTTTCCTGTAGTTATTAATAAAACCTTCACTGTTCCTTCCTAATTCTTAAAGGGACACTCATCCTTTGTTCAAGAGAAAGCTAATCTATGAAAGTTACTTCTAGTTTCTACATGTTCTCTGGCCAATGAACATAGATTCAGGTATAATTGTCTGTCAGTGTTTTTTGTTGTTGTTGTTATTGCTTATGGTTCCTGATTCAGAGCATTGGGTATACGTATGTACAATATATGCAAATAAGTAGGACAATTAGCCATTTCAAATCAGTTTTATCCTAATTTTAGCTAATGGCATTTTCCTCTGTTTTTATTTTTCCCCCTTAATTTAGCTAGTGCCTTTTAGAATTCCTTATGAATACTGCTTATCACCCCTTGCTAGGTGTATACTTTGTAAAGATTTTCACTAAGTCAGAAATTGTGACTCTATTGTTTTCTTTGCTACAAAGAACTTTTAGTGGTTTTTCATAATCTTATTCTTTTTGCTACTGTGTCCTATGCTGTTTGGAACTTATTTAATAAGGAAATCCTTATGTATTCAAATGTCCAAATGTTTCTCCTGTGTAATATCTTCTCTTGTAATATCTTAGTTTCAGATCTTACTTGTAAATCTGCAGTGCATTTGGACAGAGTTTGATAGAAGGCTCAACATAGACTTATTTTGTGATACAGTGGTCATAGTGGTTTTATTTGTTTGTTTGTTTTTTGCCAGTTCTGGGGCTTGGACTCAGGGCCTGAGCACTGTCCCTGGCATCTTTTTGCTCAAGGTTAGCACTCTGCCACTTGAGCCACAGTGCCACTTTCTGGCAATTTTCTGTATATGTGGTGCTTAGGAATCGAACCCAGGGTTTCATATATATGAGGCAAGCACTCTTGCCACTAGGCCATATCCCCAGCCCACAGCGGTCATATTCTTATATAATCTATTAAACTGGCCAAAACCTTACATTCACACAAAATCTGCACATCAGTGTTATATCCATTTTATCAAGAAAAGGAAAAACCTGGAAACATCTAATGGGTAAAAGTTTTAATAAAAGCAGACCAAGACATGTAAATCCAATACCTATTCAATGATGAAAAGAAATGAGCTTCCAATCTACAAAAACACGTGGATGAATGTCACAGTCATGTTGATTACTAAGCCAGATTGAGATGTTCCATACACTACAATTCCGAGTACATGAAATATTGGATAAGGTAAACATATGCAGACAATACAGTTACCAGTGCCTGCCAGGATTTCAGTGGGAGGATGCATGAACAGAACACAAGGAATATTACAGGAGGGGAATTGTGAGACACTGCAGTTTTGGTCACATGTCATCATGCATTTGGGCAATCCCATAGAATTATTTAACAGAAGAATAAATATTGACTTGTAGACTTTAGCTAATAATAATGCATATATAGCCTTATATAGTTTCTGAAAATAAATCTTATAAGATGTTACTTATACTGAAAGCTGATAAGGGGAGAGGGACAGCGAAGTAGAAACTGGAATTTCTCCCCTCACTTTTTCTATATATTTTTTTTAAATGTTGATTTTTTTTCTTATTGATAAACAAAATTCAGGTATGAAGAGTAATAGTTTAGGGATGGGATGTAGCTCAGTGGCAAAGCACTTGCCTAGCAAGTGCAACGTCCTGGGTTCGATCCCCAGTAACTACAAAGAAAAGACAAAAAATACAGTTAAAAAAAAAAAGAGTAATAGTTTAAATCCAGTTTTGTGACACTCCTCTGGAAAAAAAAGTACACTACAATAAAAGTATGGAAAATGTCCTGTACAAGATGAGTATTTTTCAGGGGTGAGTTTTGAAAACAGTGTTCTCAGGTCCCATGTTTACACTACCACAAGAAACTTCTGAGAAACTTACACGAAAAAGACGGAGGACAGTCAGTCAGGGAGTAAGTGGAATGCATATATCTTCACCATTCCAGAATCAGAGCTCTTTAAATTTCTCTGAATTTGATTATATTTCATTTCTTGTAAAGCAAGAAAAAAATTAGACATGTCCCATTATCCAGAAATAAGAGTCCATGTTGTATAATAAAAAGTTCCTTTATAATTTACTCCATAGACAACTCACATAGAATTAAGAGAGTTCAGGGGCAGTCTTCCTGCTCAGCTACTGAGTGAGTCCAGATCCAGCTGACCGGAAATGCTGGGGGAGGGATTGCCTGCACAATCCAGAGGCTACTTTAGGGTGGGCAGGACTAGGATTTTCAAGAGAAGAAAGTTTTGAACACTTATATTTCTTCCTTTAAAAATTAAAAAACTTAACACTTAGTGTCAGCTTCTTTTATATGCATATTTAAAAAGTACAAATGTGGGCTGGGAGTATGGCCTAGTGGCAAGAGTGCTTGCCTCCTACACATGAAGCTCTCAGTTCGATTCCCCAGCACCACATATATGGAAAACGGCCAGAAGGGGAGCTGTGGCTCAGGTGGCAGAGTGCTAGCCTTGAGCGGGAAGGAGCCAGGGACAATGCTCAGGCCCTGAGTCCAAGGCCCAGGACTGGCCAGGAAAAAAAAAAAAAAAAAAAGTACAAATGTGAAGATATAGCCTTGTATCTGTATATATTTAGCTATTCTCCAAAATCTGTGCAATCTAGGATATAGGCATACACCTTTATTATTTTTCTGAATCAATTTGAAAAAAAATACATGAGTATTAATAATTTCACACTGCAAGGCTAGGAAATCCAAAAATATTTACTAAGAAAAATACTCATCTTGTACAGGACATTTTCCATACTTTTATTGTAGTGTACTTTTTTAAAGTAATTTTCATATTTAGTGAATCCATTATGAAGATGTATCTTTAAATTGTTTCTCATGGCTACACAACTTAAAAATGGTATATCCTTTAAGTATTATTGGAACTTCACCCAAATGTGATAAATTGCCATTGTTTCAGAGCTCACAGTGAAGAAAGCACAAGTAATTAGCAGTAGGTAAAGACAATTAACTAAAAATATTAAACAGGCGCTGTGGCTCAAGTGGCAGAGTGCTAGCCTTGAGCAAAAAGAAGCCAGGCCCTGAGTCCTAGCCCCAGGACTGGCCAAAAAATAAATAAATAAATGAAAAAAATAAAAATATTAAACATAAATTATTTAGCAATGTTTATGTGTCAGAGAGCACTTTTGCAAGTCTTTTCATTGATAGAAACATTCTAAAATCTGGTTTTTCTATTTCTCCCTGCTGACATAAAAACTTGAGATTAAGATATTCTAAATACTCCCCACTTTTGGGTATCTATCTAAAAGACCACAAACAAAATCACAGTAATGCCACCAGCACAACAATGTTCATCGCAGCACAATTTGTCATAGCTAGAATCTGGAACCAACCCCTCAGTAGACGAATGGATCAGGAAAATGTGGTACATATACACAATGGAATTTTATGCCTCTATCAGAAAGAATGACATTGTCCCATTTGTAAGGAAATGGAAGAACTTGGAAAAAAATTATACTAAGTGAAGTGAGCCAGACCCAAAGAAACATGTACTCTATGGTCTCCCTTATTGGGAATAATTAGTACAGGTTTAGGCAAGTCGTAGAAGAGCATCACAAGGCCCAATAGCTATACCCTTATGAACACCTAAGATGATGCTAAGTGAAATGAACTCCATGTTGTGGAGACAATTGTTATATCACAGTTGTAACTACTTTCAATGTTCCATGTGTATCTGTAGCTTCTATTATTGATGATGTTCTTGTATTACCTTCCTGTGGTCGTACCTACACTATCTCTGTAATCTTATCTGAGTAGATTAGAAACCGTGTATACTGGTATTGGAACTAGGAAATTGAACGGGAATACCAAAATTGAGAGACACAGGGTAAAAAAAAGACAAACAACTACAAAAGCAATACTTGCAAAATTGTTTGGTGTAAGTGAACTGAACACCTCAGGGGGGGAAAGGGTAAGTTGGAGGGGGGAGGGGGGTATGAGGGACAAGGTTACAACCAGTACAAGAAATGCATCCAATGCCTAACGTATGAAACTGTAACCTCTCTGTACATCAGTCTGATAATAAAAATTTGAAAAAAAAAGATATTCTAAATACTCAAAAGAGATTTGTTCTGGAAATGCTGCATTATAGAGAGGACATGAATATTTCAGAATTCTCCCCTCCTCTCTGAGAGTTAACTACATTTAGCATTGTGGAGGTCTTTGGATGTCCTAGAGCTACTGGAGCTTAGTTTTCACACTTCTGAAGGTAAATGAAATTTGCAGCAGAACTACCCAGGCAGGAATGTTGAGGTCAAAAGTCAATAGTCACGGAAAAGTATTCAAAAGTGAGGGAGAAACAATCGTGTGACAAGTAGTCCAGAAAACTGGGGAACTCATGGAGAATCGTGTGGCATACGTTGGAAATAAGAAGAATGATGAACACATATACTTTGCCTTTGATCTAACAGTATACAATATCAGCCTCACTCATATTTTGCTTGACTAGAAGAAGGATTGATTTTTTTTATTAGAGTAAAGATTTGGGGTTTTTTTCCATATTTTTCTTCATGTCTATGTTATTAAGAAAAATACATAGTCCTCTTTAACAGGGGTGTTTCCTCACATAGAACTCCTTTTTGTGTATTTATTAAATGATATACATTGAGCTTAAGAAGCATTTGAATGAGTTGCCTTAAGCTAATTTTTTATTTGAAGTGCTATGTGGTGATGTTTTAACATAATGTTTGAATCCCCTAATGCCGGAACTGTTACTTTTAATACTGTATGCTATAACAGTACTTGGTGTTACTTTTAATACTGTATGCTATAAGAGTACTTGATGCTTATCTAGAATCCCCACCCTTTAAGCATTTTCACCCTATAGATAAATATTTTCACTACGATCTTCACCTCAAAGCACAGTCTTCCATTATAAGCTATATTGTCCTACATTAAAGGGTTTCCCTATCAAGACAACTCTAGCCTGCATCCATATTTTCAAAATGAATATTTTAGTGTTCTTATTAGATATAATACATAGGCATATATTAAACTTCCAATTCAGGGACACTTGTAGGACTACCCTGTCAATATTCCATTCTGAAAATAAAAATAGCCACTTAGAAAAGTAATGTTATGATCATAAAGCTGCATGCCTTTGGAAGCTACAATTGACTGCATACATTTACTCAATCAGGTGTTGGTGATAGAGTGACTTTTATTGGGCATCTTCTCTATTTTAAAAATTTATAATTTCTTGTAGACTACTGAAATAAGTGCAGTTCCTACCTTCAAATAGTGCAAATACTTGACCAACATTACAATGAATAGACTGAGCTTGCTAGGAACAACAGTACTAGAATGACAAAATATAGAAAGTACATATCAAAGTACAAAACTGTAACAACAAATCATAATAGAGATGACAATTTCTGATCTAAATTATTGTAAAAAAATTCAACATCTTAGTTCAGTAGACAAAAACAAAGAAGTGCAAATCTAGATGCGAAACTTCATGATGACTTTGAGGGAGGAAAGACAAAGGTATAGCCCAAAGAAAAAGTGAAGGATGAGATTAAGCAAGAAATTGGTGTAGCAGTAATATGCAGAGGCCATCACAGGAATATTTTTTCCTATTTCCATAAATCAGATACAAATATTTCATACAATAAATGCTCAGTGAACTTTGCTTGCTTCACCAAGACTTGGTACACAGCACTAAAGACTTGCCTTCTTTGAGTCTGCCTCAGATCTTCAAGTCTAACAACTCTACCACGAAAAAGATTCCTACTCAATAATTGCACATGCATGAAATAATTCAGTCAGTAATTCTTAAAGAAAATTAGAAACAAACAAAAGAAAAAGTAATGACTCTCAGGGAAATGCTTACCAAGAAGTTACAGAAACCTGAGAATGTAATAAAAACTGTTAGTAACAATAAAAGCAAAGGAAGAGAAATTATGTAGGAGGAACTGAGCCATATATGTGGGTCTGAGTGTCTAGGTAACAATCAGAAAGGAATTAGACATTAGAATTTGTGAAAGTTATCTGAACTTGGACTAGAAGTTCACGCATATAACCCTCAGAAGAAGACAGCAGGAGCATTACAGTTTGAGACTAGTCCAGGGGGAAATTGTCCTGGAGACTTCATCTAATAGACCTAAAATTATTCTTGATGTGTCTGGTCCATCATCTAGGTTATATTAGAAGCATAAATAGGAAGATTATGATCCTGTGTGGCCCAGGAATAGATGCAAGACTTTATTTTTTTTAATAACAGAGGTATTTAGGTGGCAAGGGGGAAAATGCAGTGGTGGGACTCACTGGACACTATGTTGAAAATGAACTATACAACTATGGGTGGGGATGGGAGGGGAAAACTAGGAGAGAGTGAGGGAGAGGGTGACATTGTCCAAACAGAAATGTACTTTTTACCTGACTATTTAGCTATACACCCTGTGCACATCACCTTTAAAATAACAATTAAAGTTTAAAAAAATAAAGCAAAAATGGACTACTGATGTGACTGAACACCAGCACACACTTATTAGAAGTTGAAAGCTACATGGGATATTTTAATAGTCAATTCTTGTCAGGAAGGATTTAAGAAACAATAGTGAAATTTTTATTAAATTGTGACCACAATACATTCTACTCTATTTATTATTTTTATTTTTTAAGTCTTGGAAATCCACAGTAGTAATCTAATTGAATATAGTAAACTAGTACATACTAAGTAGTTAATTCAGGATTAAAGTGCTATATTATAAAACTTGGATATATATTACTAGCAATTTCTACAAAAAATCTATATCCCTGATGATAAGAGAAAATTATAAAATTCTACATCATATACCATTGTAAAGTGAATTTCACAATAGACATATTAGTCCACATGATGAGTTATATATTGTATAATCTACTTTAGAGACAGTGGGTTTTTTTTTTGTTGTTGTTGTTGAACCACAGATGCATTTTCACCTGCCAGATATGACCTGTCACAAATAGTAATACTTTCTGTATTTTTTAAATTAAGGGCATTGGCCTTGAACCAAAGTAATCCTCATTTCAGAGACTCTTAAGATGAATATTTATATGCTAAAAGATTTGCCTGAGTTCGTTTTAGAGCTTGGGAAAATATAAAGTACTTTTATTTTCCACATTGTGACTGACAACATCTCATGGCTGACAGGTCAATCCTAATAAAACTATATATCTGACAATCTAGATGGCAAGCAGAGGGTAGAGATCAATCTTCACCTAGAAAAGTTGATGGAATATGTCATAAACTCAGAAGACACGATAAAACTGTGACCTTGTATTTAATAAGTAAATGACCCATACAGTTTAGTAACTTGGATCATTTCCATGTTATTAAAAATTAAATATATTACTTTTCACATTGGCTGAAATTACATGAACATGTTTAAATTTATTAAGACAATGAGCCAAGGAAATATGAATATGTTATTGTAAAGAATAGTAAAAATGGATGATTGGCAGTATATTGATTATACACACAATACACAACTCTAATGTATTGTTAGAGAAATTTTATACTTTTTAAAAAATTCTCAGTCAATAAATTAAATGATTATGTTTTAGTAATATTGAAATGAAAATAATTTTGCATGGCATTTAAAAGAATTTAAGTGCAGAGCTTTTATCTAGTTTTGTTTTCTTTCCTTAATTTAATTTCTATGAAGCACCAGTGATAAAGCTCTTATTTGAAAGAGTAGCACCATTTTTATGTAAAAATAGTCATGTAAAATATCTAATACCTTTCCAGATCCATATTCGTTTTGTAGTTAGTTTTCTCATACATTATTAGAATATTAAGGTTGGTATTATTTTGTAATCTAAAGTGCTTTATATGCTTATTATTAGTTACAGTTGGATCTTGACTTGTAAAAATAGAATGAATACATAAAAACTACCTAGAAACTCATAAATGAAATAAATTTAAAATTATTTTGAATTTCAGAGTATTTGCTGGGTTTATAAACATTTTTAGACGTAGATAAAAAATAGAGAGTATAATGATGGAAGTACTATAATGGCTTGTAAATTCCCCAAATACTAACAGCAGAGTAGGCAAACATATTGAAATATTAATAGATATTGATCTTAAAATCTTGACTTCAGAAAAGTCTTAAGGGATACTAATGGATTTAAGGAGGAAAATATTTAAATACAAATGATTTTTGATAGACACTTTCAAAACTTCAGGGGAATCATAGTTGTATCATTCAGAATGAAAGACGTATGAAAGATCATGTATTAATGCCATATGGGATTTTGACTTCTGAATTATTTATACCATGTTTAAGAGAGATATAAGGGAAAAGTTTGAATTGCTACTAAATAATACTTGTACTTGGAGAAATGTAAATACATATTTTAAATAGATTTGAAAACTATGACAACATTGGAATAGTCAAGAGAAAATACTTTTTCCCCTGAAACTCATGAGATAACTAGCAGATGAGATTGATATTCTAAGAGGAGCTACTCCTGTTTTTGTTTTTTTGTTTTTTTTTTTTCCTTTTCCATGCCAGCCCTGGGACATGAAATAAGGGACTGGATGCTGTTCTCTCTCTCTCTCTCTCTCTCTCTCTCTCTCTCTCTCTCTCTCTCTCTCTCTCTCTCTCTCTCTTTCCCTCTCCCTCTCCTTCCTTTTTAACTCTCTCCTTCCTTCCTTCCTTCCTTCCTTCCTTCCTTCCTTCCTTCCTTCCTTCCTTCCTTCCTTCCTTCCTTCCTTCCTTCCTTCCTTCCTTCCTTCCTTCCTTCCTTTTTCTTCCAATGTTTAACTAGAGATAAGTCTTACAAACTTCCTCATCCAGGCTGTATTTGAACATTGATACTCAGATCTCAGTCTCAAGAGCTAGGATTACATATATGAGCCATTGGCACCCTACTCCAATTTGTGACTTAAATGAAAATTAGAACTTCAGACTCAATGCTTTAGATGATTAACCATGTATCCAGATATCAAAAGGAAGTCAAAAGATTTAAACTTATTTAAAAAAAATACTTACTAAATTTATTTTCAAAGTGATGTAGAGAGGGGTTACAGTTTCATACATAAGGCAGTGGGTAAATTTCTTGTACTATTTGTTACCTCCTCCCTCATTTCCCTTCCCCCTCACCCTTTCACGCTCCCTCCCCCCACCCCCCAGTTGTTCAGTTGGTTTACACCAAATGGTTTTGTAAGTATTGCTTTTGGAATCATTTGTCTTTTTATCCTTTGTCTCTCCATTTTGATATTCTCTTTCCCTTCCCTAGTTCTAATACCAGTATATTCAGTATCCAGGGTACTCAGATGAGATACAGCGCGGGAACAACCACAGGAAGGGGATACAAGAGGATCATCAACCAAAAAACCACACAAAGGCTGGGGATACGGCTAGTGGCAAGAGTGCCTGCCTCGGATACACGAGGCCCTAGGTTCGATTCCCCAGCACCACATACACAGAAAACCGCCAGAAGCAGTGCTGTGGCTCAAGTGGCAGAGTGCTAGCCTTGAGGGAGAAGAAACCAGGGACAGTGCTCAGGCCCTGAGTCCAAGGCCCAGGACTGGAAAAAAAAAAAAAAAAAAAAAAAAAAAAAAAAAAAAACACACACACACACACAGCTACAGTTTCATGTGGCATGCTGAAAGTAATTACAACAGTGATATAAGACTTGTTTCCATAACATGGAGTTCATTTCACTTAGCATCATCTTATGTGTTCATAAGGGCATAGCTATTGGGCTCTTGTGATCCTCTGCTGTGACTAGCCTAAACATGTACTAATTATTTCCTATTAGGGAAACCATTTCTTTGAGTCGGGCTCACTTCACTTAGTATAATTTTTTCCAAGTCCTTCCATTTCCTTATGAATGGGTCAATGTCATTCTTTCTGATAGAGTCATAAAATTCCGTTGTGTAAGTGCACCACATTTTCCTGATCCATTCGTCTACTGCGGGGCATCTGGGTTCATTCAATATTTTGGCAATGACAAATTGTGCTGCGCGAACATACTTGTGCTGGTAGTTTTAGTGTGTTCTTGTTTGTAATATTTTGGGTAGATGCCCAGGAGTGGGACTGCTGGGTCGTAGGGGAGCTTTATATTTAGCCTTCTGAGGAATCTCCAGACTGATTTTCAGGGTGGTTTAACAAATTTACCAGCTTATTTTCTTATTACACTTCCTTTCATTTCTTTCCACAAAAAAATCTTAGGTGTGAACTCTTTCCTATGTTTTGGTTAGATTTAGAAAATTGTTGAAAGTGAAAGAACAAAAGAAATTTATATAAAGGGAGACAACTAGAAAAGTTGGTGAGGAAAAACAAGCATGAACTAAAGAATAAAGCAAGTATAATTTTTATGATAATTATTACACGTTGAAAAGAAGAGGTTAAGTGAGGATCTAATTAATGAATGCATAGGAGAAATTAGATTGGGTGGATAGAGACAGCCTTTGAACAAAGCATTTAAACAGAGCCTAAAAAGAAAAGAAAGGAATAAAGTAGATGTCATGAATCCAGAGGCTTAAAGGAAGAGGAAAGAGTAAAATAATTGTGACCGGAAAACCAATAGCATTTAAGTTCATGACACTATATCAACAAATTGCACATTTCACCCACAATGATGTTGTTGCAGAAGATATGAGTAGAATAAGAATTGGAAAGAGATCACTATTTTCTTCCATGTTGGGATCAAAATTGAAAAGAAGACCCAATACACAAATGATAATTATATATGTTCTTTGAAGGAAGGATCTATTAAGACAGTGAAGAGAAAGACAATGTTTGCCATTGTTCTCTCAGTGATAACAGAAGACTAAGACAACAGGCAAAGGCTTACAGTATAGAGCACCCATTAATGATTGTATAACAAATCTCAGTGATGTGGTAATAAGAATTAATAGAATAGAATGACTAGAGTATAATTGGAGGAAGTTCTAAAATTGTTTGATATTATGTAAGTATGATGTTCAAAAACGCTTTTTCTAATATATGTCATAAAGTATTATTCACAATACCTTACATAACCAACTAGTTTTTTTTTCCAATATACTGTTGAGTCTTGCCTACATTTATAGTTGATGGAGAAGTCAGTGGTTTTACCTGTTTATATTGTTCTTTATTTTGTGTTTTTGAAAACTCTGGGTATTTTAACATGAACATATCAAATGTAAAAACTGAATATTCTTGTCACATAAAGGAAGATAACACACTTGGTTCCAACAATAGTGTTATAACATAAGCAAATATCCCTTGAATAATTCAACCTACCCTCTAAACCATTGGTGCTACATTTATCTTGATTGTGAGTTGTACTTTTTTTTTCATTTCTACCAGATTAGATAAAAATTTTTCAGGTGGTAAATGGCCAGATGAAATTCTAACACGTGAGGTTAGATACTTTATTTGTTTTCTAGTTTGTTTGTTTGTTTGTGAGTCCTGGGGCTTGAACTCAGGCCTAAGCACTGTTCCTGGCTGACTTTTGCTCAAGGCTAGCACTCTGCCCCTTGAACCACAGTGCCACTTCTGGCTTTTTCTATATATGTGGTGTTGAGGAATTGAACCCAGGGCTTCATTTATATAAAGCAAGCACTCTTGCCACTAGGCCATATCCCCAGCCCACTCTAGTTTTGTCTTCTTTCTTTGCTTGTTCCCTCCCTCCCTCCCTCCTTTCTTCCCTCCCTCCTTTCTTCCCTCCCTCCCTCCCTTCCTCCCTCCCTTCATACTTCCCTTCCTTCCTTCTGTACTATTCTCTCCTTCCCTCTCTCCTCCCTCTTTTGTCTCTCCCTCCCTTCTTCCTCCTTTCCTCTCTCCCTCCCTCCCTTCTCTCAGTCCCTCTTTTTCTCATTTCTCTCTCTCTTTAATTTTGCATCACAAAACACATAACTAAAGAGTGAAAGCTGAAGTAAAATAGTATATTGCAGAATAACATTATAGAGTAGATAAGTGGAAAAGGAGATAAGTACATAAGATTTTAAGCTTAAATGAAAATGAGCAGAAGCCATCTTTAGCAAACTGTGAGAATGAGTATAAGGGTGTACCATAGGTAAATATGCAAACTTGTTATGAGAAGTAGAGGAACTTTTTGAAATTTTCTATTTACTCTAAGTTCTATTGAAACACCCAAAAGTGTCAGAATAAGGAAGGAGTACAGAAACAGTAGAGTTGAGAGAAAAGAGGGAAATGATAAATTGACTTGAAACAGAAAAAAAATAATTGTACTTAAAGATACTTCAAAATTTATATTGTATGGAGTACAAGACATCTATTTAGAGTTTCATTTATGTTTATAAAATGAGACCAAACATTGTTTACATTTATATTTTACACATTTTACCATTTACATTTTTATATTTTCTTTACTCTGCTGAGGCAATCAGATTCTGGCCCCTGAGCATTTAGGTAAAATCAGGTTTAAAATTATAAAAAAGAGAAGAAAAGAAAAGATTACTTGGAATATCAGTATATAAAAATAACTATGAAAATAAATTGCATTTGATTGAATTTTTCATTTTGTTTGAATAGTCATTTAGTCATTTTATATGAAAATGTTTATTTAACAAACCACAATCAGGAGTTTATTATAGATAAATGCTTAGTAACAGATTTGGAGTTCAAGATTTGCATCCAAAATTATGATGCTATAAAACTAAGTTTATTCCCTATGAGGGCACAGCAGAGGATCACAAGAGCCCAATAGCTTTGCCCTTATGAACACATAAGATGATGCTAAGTGAAATGAACTCCATGATATGGAAATGCGTGTTATATCACTTTTTTAATTACTTTCAACATGCCATGTGAAACCGTAGCTTTTTTTGTTTGTTTTGTTTTTGGTTGATAATCCTCTTGTCCCCGCGCTATGACTGTATCTCATCTGCATACCCTGGATACTCTATAAACTGGTATGAGAACTAGGGAATGGAAAGAGAATATCAAAATCGAGAGACAAAGGATAAAAAAAACCAACAAATAATTCCAAAAGCAATACTTACAAAACCATATGGTATAAACCAACTGAACAACTCATGGAGGGAGAGGGAAAGGGGGGGGGGAATGAGGGAGGAGGTAACAAATTGTACAAGAAATGTACCCACTGCCTTACATATGAAACTGTAACATCTCTGTACATCACTTTGACAATAAGTAGGTATTTATTTATTTTAAAAAAGAAAAGAATCTGGACATCTTACCAGAAATTTTATATTAAAAAAAAAGTTCTTCCTTCTTTGATCTAGGATTTAGCTCTTCACCCTTTTGCCTAGGGTTTAATTTTCATAAGTACTGTACACACACACACACACACACACACACACACCATCCCTAAATGTGTGAATATTCTACATGTATCTTAAGTGTAAAATATTAAACAATAATTGTAGTTATTTATGAAAAATTTAGGTAGAACGGGGGAATAAACATATTACTGTCTATGAAAAGATCATAGATGATTAAATATGGACTGTGTAGACATAAAATCTCTTATTTAATGAGGACAAGCATAACAAAACCCCAAAGAGTGGGCCCAGATACTATTATATTTGATGTTATATTATAAACAATGTTAACAAATATTAACAAATTCATGGAAAGCTTACAATAAACCTAAATTAAGCATCATGCTCTCTGTAATGCATGTAAACAGGATGAGATAACATATACAATATAAAAGAATAGAATAAAAATATAAAGTTCAAAACTGCAGTTACTTCTTGGGTTAGGAAAAAATATTAAAAGCACTGCAATCTACAGTTAACATGAGAATTTTCAAAAGGTGTTTTTTTTCAGTTGGGTGATGTTTAAATATCTTTTCATTTTATTTTCATGGTTCATAGACTAGATAGATGCTACTCATATGCATGTGTATATATATGTATATATATAAATTCTCTGGTAAGTCACATATTTCAAATAAACCGCTAATATTTAGTATACAAGACATTCATGGCTATGACTGACAATGAAAATTCTAAAATATTCATTGAATTGGAAGTTTTGAGACAATGTATGTTTGGAATCCTGTAATGATTACCAGAAAATGCACTTCAGTTGACTTGTGGTTGTACATGTGTTTTTGAGAAGGACTTAGAAAAAATATAAAGCAAAGCATTTTATGAAAGTGGTACTTCCAAGTTAGAATTTATCTTTTTCTAGTTTGAATGCTTAGAACTATGTCACCTTTCTGACATTCAGATTTACTAAGCAGACATATAATTTCTATTTTTTTCTGTTCTTTGAAGTTTTAAGCCTTGATGTTTTGTAAGGCTAAGTCTGTAAATATTAATGTCCTTAGAAAGCCAAAAATAAGTTTCCATTGCATCTTGAAGAAAACAAACCTTACTAAAAATAAAATTCTTCTACCCAAGTAATTTGCTATTCTATTTCCCTTTTTAATTCACCTATCCAATAAATGATTGTATTAGTAATGATATCAATGTAGTATTTTTTTTTATTTTGACTTTTAATTCCTGTAATATATTTTTCTAAAAACTGCAACTGAAGGGCTTGGATGTAACTCAGTGGCACAGCATTTGCCTAGCTAGTGCAACATACTGGGTTCAGTGCCAGTATGAAGAGAGAAGTAGGGGAAGAAGAAGAGAGGGAGGGAGGGAGAGAGAGAGAGAGAGAGAGAGAGAGAGAGAGAGAGAGAGAGAGAGAGAGAGAGAGAGAGAGAGAGAGAGAGAGAGAAATCATGAAATGAAACAAAATAAAATTGCCAACTAAAGAACAGGTAAAATTAAGGGTTAAAAATTTGCATATACATTGACATTTTCTTTTTTCTTTCTTTCTTTTTTTTTTTTTTTTTTTTGCCAGTTCTGGGGCTTGGACTCAGGGCCTTAGCACTGTCCCTGGCTTCTTTTTGCTCAAGGCTAGCACTCTACAACTTGAGCCACTTCCAGCTTTTTCTGTATATGTGGTGCTGAGGACTCGAACCCAGGGTTTCATGTATACAAGGCGAGCACTCTTACCACTAGGCCATATTCCCAGCCCGACATTTTCTCACTACTTGATTATTGCTCTTTGTGTGTGTGTGTGTGTGTGTGTGTGTGTGTGTGTGTGTGTGTGTGTGTGTGTTATTCCATAATTTACTGCAATAAGTGGTGGACTTCTTTCCCTTTGTCCAGAATTAAGAGATGTAATTGTGACACCAAATGCATTTATTGTTTCTAGTCTTTTTGAATTGTTAATATCCTGAGATATGTGAAATCTTGATGTTTTGGTATTAAAAACTTTATTAAGTATTAAATGAAGAAATATTTTCATCAGCTCTAATAGCATAGTATTTTGTCCACTCTCTTTTGTGCATGGCCGCAAATACTCTAAATCTGTAGAAGTAAAAAGAGGCCAAATATCAAAGGGATGTCAAATAAGATGGTAGCTTTCTCCCTGCCATTACTGACAACAGTTCCCAAATCCTTCTAGCTCTAAAGCTCTAGAGATCAAAGACTTATCATCAGGACTCCTGACACCTAAGTGTGATCTTTTTAAACATTATATTAATCCAGGCAAGGAATATATACTGCAATCATCTATGTCCTACATCCAGAATTTCTTTTTTTCTTTTTGATAGACTTACTTACTGAAGTTACACCACTGAATAGTTTTCAAATATTCACTTTACTTCTTATGTTATTTATGCCATCTATTGAAAGAAAAATCTATTAGAGTTTTGAGGGGCTTACATATTAAATTCACCATCACATTATTTAATCTGTTGCTTTCAATTAATTCAGTCTGGGTTTTAAATATGTCTGTTGCTGACTTTTGAATTCCATAGACATTGAATAATATTTTTCCAATTAAATTGTGTTTACAATCAAGTTATTTAACACAACTTTGTTAAATCTGTTTTGTTTTCTAAATGACCATTCAAATGAGTTTTTACCATATTGTTCTTTTCTTGAATTTTATAATTTTCACTGTATTTACTTTTATAGTATTGTCCTCTGTAAATTCTCTTCCTAGAAGTTAAATTTTATAGGTTCATGCATATCTTGAAATGTATCTGTAGTTACTACCTTGAAATGTTTCTGTAGTTACTATCTAGAAGAATACTTTGGGATCTTAATCTTATATGCCATCTTTTAAAGAAAAAATGCTTTGGGACTGTTTCTTATCATTCACATATAAGAATATAGACAGGTTTTGTTTTTTTTTTTCTACTCTATGTAAAATGTGCCCGTATTATCAGTTCTGGTAAATTTTTCATTTGGTTTTCTAGAAATATAGTAATAAATTGCATGATCTATCATTTCAGAAAATGATTTATCATCTGGGAAAAATTTATTTACTTTACAACTTTCCAGCTCACTTTCATGATTATTGCACTCATTCAACCCCTTACTGTCCTTAATTTCTTTTGGTAGTCACAGAAAATTTAAAAAGCTGTTTAGTCTATGTTATTCCTATTTGGCTTTAATAATCTATACCTGTGATTAAATGTGATTTAAATATTATATCGGTATTTTTCCCATCTGTGATTCCTTAGAAAGTAGAGGGTAAGAATTATTATGTATTCTAGTCACAGTTCTTTGCTGACATGATCCATTTATGTTCAATAATTCACCTCTCTTGTGTCACTCACACCAACTTGGTATTCATACCTGCTAGTTACTCGACATTCATCAGGCCTTGTTCTCTTTTTGGTCAGAGATTCAGGAAAGAAAAATAGCTCTACAAATACTTGAGCTTCTGCCACGAATACACAAAGAGCAGCATTCTTGGCCTAATGCTGTGTGCCTGAAGCATCAGATGCAAGGTTGTTGTACAAAGCACGGAAAAAGAGTGAGTACCAGAGCATGGATTGAACAGGAAATGTAAAGAATTTACCCACAGAAGTGACTCAATGCATGCACCAGTGACAAATGGAGTTCTCCTTGAGTACTGTGTGACATAGGCAACATTTACCTTGCAGTTCTCCAAGACATCCCCATTATTTCTCATGCTATTCGGTGGCAGTGAGAAGGTGTGCCTGTCCATCATGTCAACAAGCCTCCTCTTTTCTGCCTTGCTCTAACATGGCACCACTGGCACTGAAGCAGTAAGCTCCACCACAGTGACATTTTTCAAATTGCTGATGAAGAAATCACATAGCCAGAAATGGAACGCTATATTTCCACTGGAATTTCATATTTTCTATCTATAAAACAAGTATTTTCACTTAGAAGAAAAAATAATTGAGAAAGCATCTTAATGATTCTTATAATAAATATTACAGTGAACTTGATATTATCCACTAAAAATTATTTACTTAAGGGAACCAATCATGGAAATTTAAACTCTCATTGCTTCATTACATCTCTGAAAAGCTTTTTTCAGTAAGCAGACCTTCAGAGGTGAAGAAATTGAAGCTCAAACTAGCATAGTTTATAACTGATGAAAGTAGTTTTCAATACATTTCTGCCTGATATCAGTATAAAAATCTGCCTACTAATTTATGAAGCTTTTAAAATGTCATTACTAGATTCTTAATTCTATATGTCAGGACCCAGAATCATTTATATGATAAGACTAACTGGGTGAACCAGCCCACACCCAGCTCTTACAGCTCTAGTTACTATTTAAAGTGGTGGAATCCTTATCTAGAACTAAGTTTGACATTTAGTATGTTTGAGAAGGTGTAATACTACCTGTCATAGAAAGAAGAATATGGTAATTAGATGGATGCTTAAAATTTTATATTATGCTCTTAGGTTTGATCTCAAAGACAATTACTATGCAAGATTGAGTAACTGAGGATCAAATAACAACTCCATTACATTCATTGCTTATTTTTTTAGGATATAGCAGGAAATTCTGGAAGGGCACACTATTCTTATCAACATTGTTCTCTACATGAGTCCAAATACAAGCAGAGCTACTATTAAGACAGATGAAAACAGAAAAATAAAGTAACTCAAAATTTAAAAAAAAGTAAAATGTCATTACTAGTTTTTTAACTGTATTTTTAATAATAATTATTTATTTATTGTCAAAGTGATGTACAGAGGGGCTACAGTTTCATATGTAAGGCCATGGGTACATTTCTTGTACTATTTGTTACCTCCTCCCTCACTTCCCCCTCCCCCTTCCCCTTTTCCTCTCCCCCCATGAGTTGTTCAGTTGGTTTACACCAAATAGTTTTGCAACTATTGCTTTTAGAGTTTGTCTTTTTGTCCTTTGTCTCTCAATTTTGATATTCCCTTTCACTTCCCTAGTTCTAATACCAGTATATACAGTTTCCAATGTACTCAGATGAGATACAGTGATAGCACTGGGTACAACCACAGGAAGGGGATACAAGAGAATCATCAAGAAAAGAAGCTACAGTTTCACATGGTATGTTGAAAGTAATTACAACAGTGATATAACACTCATTTCCATAAGTAGTTTTTATTTCTTAGATAAAATATAATTTAAAAAGTTCTAACATTGTTCTTTAGTTCATAATCTTTAATAGTTAAAATTATACTGGTTAAAATTACTGAAACTATTTAATAATGCAAATCTGAGAAAAATTCAGTGTTCATCATTTATATCATTCTTAGTTAAAGGAGGGTAATAAAATGAGAAACTCTGACAAGATTCACATCTTCATGGTATGATTTTATATGAATATTTTTACATTGGAGGTAGCTGTCACGATATGTTTGTTATGAAGTATATTTTTACCAATAAGCCATATTTTACTCATATAAAATTAAATTTGACATGTTAATTTCAAAAATTATTATTGCATTGTTTACTTAAGAGTTCATACATTTTATATGATTTTGTATTGTATGTTTTCAGTACAATACTTAATAACATGAAATATTTTCCTCTAAGACATTTTATTAACTTTATGTAATTCATGCACCTTATATAATTTTATCTTAAAAGATTAAATTACAATAAATGCATTCAATGCCTATGAATAGTAAGGCAAAACAGACAGTTGTACCCTGTCCACAACCTGCATGTGTGTATAAATGCACAAAAGCAGGAAACGTGTAGGTGTCTTCACTAATGCTAGATTTGAGACAAAATCATTTTGGAAAAGTTATCAAGGCTATCATTTACAATAGAACTGGCTTCATGAAACAGGGGGATAATCAAAGAATAAAGTTAGCCAGGCACTCCTGTCTCATGCTTGTAAATTCCCATACCCAGGAAGCTAAGATCTGAGGATTGGTGTTCCAAGCCAGCCCAAGCAGGAAAGTCCTTGAGATTTTTAGCTCTAATTAATAATAATAATAATAATAAAAGGTAGTGGAGCTGAGATACAAGTGGTAGAGTTCTGGCGTTGAGTAAAAGACGCTGAGGGACAGCAATCATTTCCTGAGTTCAAGCCCCAGTCCCAGAACGCGTTTACATGCAAGCACACACACACATGCATGCGTGCAGGCACGCACACGCACACACACACACACACACACACACACACACACACACACGTTTCCTGAAAGAAGTACAGAATTAAGTCTGAAGAAGTTAAATTACATACCAAACAAGTTGTAGTAAGAAATCTAATGGAAGAAAGAATACAATATTTCCTTTGAAATGTACATAACACTTTCATATATTCTTGAGCCTTTTATCCCTTTATCAACAGAGAGAATGGGAGCAGTCATGTTTTGGAACAGCATCCATACTTTCAAATTATCTTTCAACCTCAGGTAAAATTATGGCTGAAGGAGCTGTGGATATGGCCTAGTGGCAAGAGTGCTTGCCTATTATAAATGAAGCCCTGGGTTCAATTCCCCAGCACCACATATACAGAAAACGGCCAGAAAGGGCGCTGTGGCTCAAGTGGCAGAGTGCTAGCCTTGAGCAAAAAGAAGCCAGGGACAGTGCTCAGGCCCTGAGTCCAAGGCCCAGGACTGGCAAAAAAAAAAAAAAAAAAAAGAATATGGCTGAAAAATATAAATAAGCATTACAGATTGTCTAAACCGCAGTAGAATTTACTAAATTTAATTTATTAAAATCACTCTATATAGTCATATTTCTAAAGTAGAAGAGTGAAGGGGGAGGCAGAAAGGAGAGAAAGAGAGAGAGAAGGAAATTATCTTGGATATAGTACCTTGTAGTGGCTATCAGTTTCCTGTGGATTTAAATTGTTATGTGATTGTCAAAGATGTAACGAGGATCTCAGAATTCATACACTAGTGTTGCACACATAGTTAATTTGCCATTAGATTTATATTATGTTTTTTTTCCTTTCATATACTCTGGATTTGTATTTCATGTTTGCATGCACAGTAAATCATTACTCTACACAAATCAGCAGGGTGTTTACTGGCTCAAATTGCTTGACTTATTCCTAAATGTGTCAGAAACACTTAATTACCACAGAGGTTAAGAGAGAAATTCCAAAGTGCATTTTAAAAAGGTCATTGCATCAGAAGATCTTAACTCATAGTTTTTTGTAATTTGATTTTAAGACTGGCTTTTGGTTGATTTTAAGTCCTTTTGGTACTACAGTCCACCTTTATGGGCTTTATGTGCTCAAATATTGGGGGAGTTTGATAGGGAAAATTACTAAAATTAGGTATCACAGTAAAGAACTTTTCTTCTAAAGTAGAATGACTGCATTTTCTTCATGGCAATAACTTCAGTCACAAAGACTATTGATTACCTAATTGTGGTGCCTTTTAATTAAATTCTGTATTCAAGCACCTCAAAAGCAATGTGATCACTTGTGAAGTAATACATTTTCTGTGCTTCTAATAAAAATGGTGACTAACACTTTAATTCTGAATTCTAAATGGGATCTCTGGAGACAGACTAAAGGCTTTCAGCAAAATATATATTCACATTCTTATAGTTTACATCCTAATGTTGTATACCCCAAATATCTGCAAGCAAGTTCTCTTCATTGTGAATAATGGAAAGTAGCTCCTTTCACCTATGTATATCTTTTTTTATGTCTCATACACATTGTAATAAATCCCTATTTTTTCACTGAATATTTTTTGTCATTTATGTTTAAAAATTAATGCTACCCTCAACTAACATCCCAGGTATCCAGCTTTATGTTTTGTTTTAAAGTACATAGCATTTAAAAATTTTTCTTGTCAATATGTTTATTCTGTATGCTTTTAGTACTGTATGTTAACTATGGTTTTCTCTTCTTTGTTTCTTCAAGGTATGTAGGAATATGGCTAGAATTCAGTAAATGCCAAATAAGTATTTATTAAATTATTTGGACTAATATAAATATACTTGATTAAGGCTGGGATGTAGCTCAGTGGCAAAGTGCTTGCCTAGCAAGTGCAATGTCTTGGGTTTGATCCCCAGTACCAAAAATGAAAAGACAAAAAAATACAATTACAAAACAAAAATAAACATATTTAATTTGTGTTAATATATTAAGTTTAGCCATGTTGTATAGATTTAAAAATATAAGATTAACGGAAATGATGTTATCTTCTTTCTACATAATGACATCACATACAGAAGAGAGGTTTGGAATTTTTTGAGAAATTATATATTAAAGAAACAATTATATGTTTTCTATTTTTAATATGCTATGCTGAAGCTTTGTCAGGATATGAATCTTCTAAGCTACCAACCAGAAACCCTTTTGTTTGGGAGCCCCTTCAGTGACCAGGCTTTGCCTTTCCTCTTTCCTTCTTGTCTTCACCACATTAAGCTACTCACCTAATGTGCTTATAAAATTGAGGTAAAGAATCAACAAATGTCTACAAATAGTTATTATATGACCCCTTTCTGTTTTACTCAAATTAAAATAAAGCTATTTGCTCTATTTATAATACATACCAAGTTTATCCTCAATGTCCTTCTTGGTGTTTTTTTTTTATTTTCAATGTGAAGGGGTTACAGTTTCATACATAAGGCAGTGAGTACATTTCTTATCCAACTTAATACCTCCTCACTCATTTTCCCCTGCCTCCCCCCTCCTCATTTCCCTTTACCCCCCATGAGTTGTACAGTTGGTTAACCCCATATGGCTTTGTAAGTATTGATGTTGCATTGGTTTGTCTTTCAATCTTTTGTCTCTTGATTTTGATATTCCCTTTCTTTTCCCTAATTTCAATACACGTATATACAATATCCAGGGTACGAAAATCAGTTACGGTGATATCAGGGGTTAAACCATGGGAAGGGAATACAGAAGAAAAACAAAAAAGGGCACAGTTTTACATGACATGTTGAAAATGACTACAACAGTGATATGCCATAATTTAGAGTTCATTTCCCATAGCTTCCTCTTATGTGTTCATATGGGCATAGCTCTTGAGCTATTATGGTCTTCTGCAAGGACTATACTAATTATTCCCTATGAGGGAAACCATAGAGCCCATATTTCTTTGGGTCCGGCTCATTTCACTTAGTATGATTTTTTTCTTAGTCTTTCCATTTCCTTATGAATGGGGCAGTGTCATTCTTTCTGGTAGAGGCATAAAATTCCATTGTGTATATGTACCACATTTTCTTGATCCATGTGTCAGCTGAGGAGCATTTGGGTTGGTTCCATGTTTTAGCAATGAAAACTTGTGCTGCGATGAACACAGTTGTGCTGTTGGCTTATGTGTGTTCTTGTTTGTAATCTTTTGGGCAGAGGCCCAAAAGTGTTTGTTTTTTGTTTTACTGAACATTAATAATTTGAAATTATCACAGAATCTCCAATATTATTTCTTACTTATACCTGTGATAAGAAAGAACTTTTTTTATCCTGAAGAAACTGTCACCATTTTATCTGTCCATCTGACTATCTGTCTAACTTTCTACCTATATATCTTTTTATCTATCCTTAAAATATATCATCTCTTTTTTCATGTCAGAATATGTAGAGCTCTATTTGTTCTATCTCATGTCAAAACGTCTAAATTAAATAGAGAGATAATATTTACAACCTTTATAACTTCAGTTGAAATTAAGTAAGCCATTAACATAACAACACAGAATTTTGAAAACTATATAAAAATGGATGAGTTTGCCATTGAAACAAATGACTATGTAAAAATAC
This sequence comes from Perognathus longimembris pacificus, assembly GCF_023159225.1. NCBI lineage: Eukaryota > Metazoa > Chordata > Mammalia > Rodentia > Heteromyidae > Perognathus > Perognathus longimembris. The sequence goes on from NC_063163.1 coordinate 14,349,106, forward strand.
TATTGTGCTCATTTGACCCTATAATGAAATGATTTTACACCGATAGAGCTTTGAAATTTCACCATGGTCTTTGAAATTTCAAGAAAGTATGACATTATTATTTTGAAGTATGAAAACTTTACAAATGTCATTATGACTGTATTAATGTAGTTTGGCTGCCATGAGAAATATAGTATATATAAATACATACATATATAATAAAATATAATATTTGTACCACATTTGGAATGTTAGAAATTCTAAGCAAGTCGTTTGTAGAACTGTGTATCTAAAAATACTTAGGGATGGAAATTCCTATGCCACTTTCTTGGGAACAGTCCATAATTTAACTTTCTCTCGCTGTCCAAATGTAGAACTCTTAAGATGATAGAAATCACTGAGTCCACACTAAACTTTGCCATTGAGAAGATCCCATTTCTAGTTAACATTATATTCACTGTGTTTGGGATAATAAACTCAAAATATTTTTAAAAGTGGTCATGCTCCACCTATACAGTTTTCTGTTGTTCAAGGCGCCAGATATTCCTTAATGTGACAGAAATTCTAAAAGTACTAGTAATTTAGGGCTGACCACTCTAGCTACTCTCTAGGTTGAGGCTTAACTGAGAGGATAAAAGAATGTGTTAATAGTACATTCAGGATGAATGGCATCTATTTTGAACTCAGGGTAAGGTTAGGTAGAAATGATGCCCAGTACACCAAATTAAGTTCAAACCTATGCCCTGGACAAAAATTCTTTTAATTGTTCCAGAGAACACCAAATAAGAAACAAATAATGCCCTCTGGTTTTCAATTAAGAATAATAACAACGTTTAGTTTTATGAACAATACATACTATGGATAAAGAGTGTTTTCTGTGTAACCTAGGTTTTCTGGCTTTTATTTGAATTGCATACTTCTTTTGTACTATCAGGCCACCATTTTCCTGGCTTTATATAAGGCATTTCTCAAGCTACATCCTCAATATGCAAATACTTGCTTCCTAAATAAAGAATACTGGTATTTGAAAATCCAACATGTTAAATGACTGTCATAATTTATTTTAAAAAATGTTTAAAGGCTATTTCCAATGACAAACAACAATATACGTTTTCAAACTCTTTTTTTTTTTTTAGGTGACAAAAGAGTTTTATTTACAAAGGAGCTTTATTTACAGCCCAGAACCCAGAACCAGAACAGCCATCACCTCTAAATACTAGCCTGAAACTACCTTGTCCTGGGCTAACTACCTAGAACTCAGAGGCAAGATCAGCCTCCACCTCCAAACCTGCAACCTTCAAGCTTCCAAGGGAGTGCGCTTCTGTCTATTCCTCTTTCCTGCAGGCCTCAGGCCTAGCCTCTCCGCAGGCCTTGGGCACTGCTCAGTTCAGCTGGGCTCCCCTCCTCAGGCATCTTGCGAATTCCTTCTCTCCTTTCTCTTTGCATATACACATGCCATACGCACATGCCACACACATGCTCACCCACCACAAACACGTGTGTCTACCACACACACACATGCTCCACCTCAAACTCTTTGGTATAGCTAATATCCAAGTACTTGAAAATGTATATGCTATTCTTTTCTGTTCATCTTTTCCATGTCACCAACTCAAATCAGGTTCTCTGCGCTTCTCCTTTTGACTCTTACAGAAATTTGACCATTAGCTTGCCAGCACAAAATGGTTTCTTTTTCTAACTCATTCCTTACAATTCAACTTACTGATTTATCTCCTAAAAAGATATCACTGATAAAAAAAACTCATGACCTAATTAAATATGAAAAAATAATCTGCTGTTTCAAAATATTATCAAAACCACTGTTAATTCATACAGCCGCCTACTATAATTCATCATTTTCATACTCATTTGTTCCCCAGTAATTATCCTTCCTTGAAATACTGTGTCCTCTCTACTTCCATTTAAAAATCCTTTTGTGCTTTTCATGATTTGATCAGAGAACAATAACATTTTATTTCTCAGTGAAATTTTTAAAAAAATTCTGTCAAGACTACCCATATGTTAATTTATCACTTAAAATCAATACAATTTATTCATGTTACAGAATCAAATCTCAGTACTCTGCATGTATCTTTTCGCACCTGTCTACAGACAGTGCTCTGACATGTTCAGCTTCTAACCCAAGCTTTCTGTAACTCCTTCATTCAATGGGATTTTCAAAGCGAACAAGTTTTCAAACATGAAAATTACAAGTAATCTCATTTGATATATTTGATAAAATGCATAGTATCCAACATTACACAAGTGATTCCAATGTAATAGGTTGTGACATAATTCTTGTTTGTACATCTTGAAATAAATGAATCAAAGTTGTACTTAGAGTTTGCCAGTATAACATCTAACACTAATAAATGAGAAATAAGCATCTATGATGAAATGATAACTTCTAAAATAGTTGAGAAGGAATCATAATGTAAATGTTATATCCTTGGAGAATTATGGAACTATTAAAAAAACAGAGAATTTTAAATGACATATGGAAACAAAGAAATATCACGTTTTTTTTTCTTGCATCTTATGGGATATGAAACTCAAGTGAATGAGTGAAATTTACATGAATGGTTGAGGGGAAGGCAAGATAGGAAAGGGTGAGTCCTTGCAAATGTCATGGGCTTAGAGGTTCAGAAAAATTACAAGCTCATTGCAAACACAAAAAATGTTAATGTAGGTGAAGATTTACAGGGTTTTGAAATATGTTTGGTTAGTGGATTATTTTTAAAAAGATACTATCTGATCCACCAATTTTTGATTATGTCTAAAAATATCATGACAGAAACACACTTTCTGGATGTGAAATAATCCTTTTCTGTTAGTAAATTATAGAGAAGAAATTTAAGATCCTAGAGAGTATATGTCCACTCCAAACTTCTAATAAACTTCTAAACAACAAAAACGATTTATGTTTGATTGCAGTGCTTCACATTGTCACTATCAAGAGGTATAATTTGAAAAAATGTTTATAATTCTTCTTCTAGCTTAACTTACTACCTTTACAAAGTGGTAAAGCAAATAAATGAACACAAGTTGTAATACATTCAAGGATAGAAAGAAATAAATAATAAAGAAATCAAGTATGATGAGTACATATGAATTAAATGTATGTATTACAACATCTGTTTGCAGACACCAGAAATAGAATTATATGACAATTAAAAATAATTAGCATATGATTTCTGTCCGCCACACACTACCTTTCTCAATATGGACAAAATAATCTTAGCATGAATTAGTCTAAGCCAATCTAAACAAGAGAGGAAGTATTAGTAAAATACATAGTCTTTATGATTGACAAAACAAGAAAATACCATTTGTTAAAGTGAATCACATTTTTTAATATGCCAAATAATATCATCATCTCTATTAGGGAAAATGATTATCAAAAATAACGTAAAAATGTATGAAAACAAAAAGAAATAATGGAATAGTACAAAACTTCCTAGTCATAAATATATAGCTACAAAATAATTTTTAAAGCTATTCCAAACTCTCCTCTGTTTGCTTCTCCTGAAAGCATGAATGTTTCTCAATCAAGGTGAAATTATTCAATCTATAAAATTTATAGACAAAGAATGAACAATTGCAGCATTGACAGTCGCTAGATATTATATTGGAAATGAACTATGCATTTTGAGGCAGGGAACAGGAGGGAATCAACTGGGAAAAAGTGAAGGAAGAGGGGACATTTTTTAAAAACAAATAGACTCATTATCTGATGTCTCTCTTTACATCACTTTACAAAAACAATGAAAAAGGGCTGGGAATATGGCCTAGTGGTAAAGTGCTCGGCTCGTATACATGAAGCCCTGGGTTCGATTCCTCAGCATCACATATATAGAAAAAAAAAAAAAAGCCTAAAGTGGTGCTGTGGCTCAAGTGGCAGAGTGCTAGCGTTGAGCAAAAAGAAGCCAGGGGGTTGGGGATATGGCCTAGTGGCAAGAATGCTTGCCTCCTATACATGAAGCCCTGGGTTCAATTCCCCAGCACCACATATACAGAAAACGGCCAGAAGTGGAGCTGTGGCTCAAGTGGCAGAGTGCTAGCCTTGAGCAAAAAGAAGCCAGAGACAGCACTCAGGCCCTGAGTCCAAGCACAGGACTAGCAAAAAAAAAAAAAAAAAAAAAAAAAAGAAAGAAAAGAAAAGAAGCCAGGGACAGTGCTCAGGCCCTGAGATCAAGCCCCAGGACGGGCAACAAAAAACAAACTAAACAAAAACAATGAAAAAAATAAATTTAGGGATAAGGTAGAGATGACACTTAGAGATGCTATTCTACTTCAATACATACCGTCCATGAATTCTTGTGAGGCTGTTTTTCATGCCATATTCTCTCTGTGTCTTGGACACAGAAGACACAGTCCTGATGTGCATTCTATGTCTTGGTATTTTATCTATTTCTGTTATTTTCATCTCATTAGTTAGGAACATATTTAATCTCAAATAAGAGCTGAGTAATTTTATGCTTGTTCTTGGTTTTTCAGATATTTGAGGAGCTAACTTTATTATGGGTCTCTGTATTCAGAATAAATCTGAATTACACTCAGAAATTTATTCATAAAAGAAAAGGAAAAATAACTTTTCTAAAAAATTAAGATGAGCCTATTTATTCAACACATAGACATAAAGACAACAAGAAATGATATGAGTAGGTTTCTGGAAAATAAAACAAACTGGCTTTAATCCCTGTATTAATATGCTCTTTCTGTCTATCTTATCATGTATCTTATAAAATGTGACAATCATTATTTCATAAATTTTATATAGTAGTAAAAGTATCACTGTCAGCAAAGCATAATAGAATCAATTATTCTACAATAGTAAAATCAAACACCACTTCATTTATTATCTCCTATCTACACAGCATTATCTCAATTGAATTTCATATCAATATTTATCTATTGTCAATATATTTTACCTCTACTCAATCTTGAAATTCTAAATCTGTTTTTTAAATTAAAAACCAGTCTTCATTTAGGGCTTTAGGTTTTCAACTTAACTAAATAAACACAAAGTAAAATCCAAATTATATATTATTAATATGTTAAATAACACTTGAAAATAGGAATTTTAGTACTCCTAGATTTAAACAAATTTAGCTTTAGAGTCATGGGACAAAACTTTGGTTAGACTTATACTGGTAGTTTTGATCTTGGATTCTCAGAAGCTTAAATTCAAAATAATGGAGTTAACATCGATTTCAACCTGTATGGAAATACTTTAAAATATATGTACTGTACACATTGTTTCAGAATCATCTTTATAAATAAAATTTAAATTTAATTAAAATTATTTCCTGAAATAATATAATTATTTTCTTGTTTATAATCATGTGCAAATAAATTATTGACCAGCAGACTTTGGAAATGTGTGATCTTTAAAATGATAAAACTAAGCAACCGATTTTAAAAATAAGATGCACAAAGCAATCTGTTTTTAAAAAATAGAAACTGTTATGGAGTTTGGCTGAAGCATATGGAATTAGATCATGTATCTGATACATAATAATTTAAACATATTCATTTTAATATTAAAATTCCAAAGTCTTCCTTGGAAATAATTGATATTTGTTTACTACAAAAGAATTTCCCACAATGGCTTAAAGGATCATCAAAGGGTAATAGGACAATGATGATATGGTGTGATTGTTATGTAAACTGAGACACTTTGTTTATCTTAGTTTAGGGATTATAAAATCACCAACTTTTCAATAAGTACTGGCTTCCTTGAAAATATCAATTCTCCTCTAAGGCTAGATATATCTCATTTCTGATTGATTCCTGGGTAAGCATTTTTGAACCTTAAGATTGTACAGTGGTGGTTATCTTCTCAATATAAGGAAGGATTTTTATTATATCTACCTTAAACCTCACCTCCAATGATTGTATCTATGGCTTTATAGTTTGTTAGTGAGAAAGATGAATAACAAATCATTTTTCTAAAACTAATTAGATTTCCAGTTAGATGGGATCTTAAGGTTAATTTGAAGGCACATGTGAGCAACTAATGAAAATTTCACTGACATATATTGAATCTAGAATTCTTGTGTCATTAGAGATTCATTTTATGTATAACTACAGAGACCCAGGAAGAAGTAATGACAGAAGTATTTCGTTCACTGCAATGATTTCAGAGAAAGAGTCAGTAACCATATTAATCATTTCAAGTATTAGTCTTAAACAAACAAATGTCTCTCAGGAAAAAGTATTAGTTTGTGTGATAAAATGTTGGCATCTCTCAATACAATCTGAAATTATTTCTAGATATTTCTTTGTTCAAATATATTATTTTTTCTAGGAAATTCATTTTGTTAAATGTAATTTTACTATGTGTTTGACAACTGGATTTTAGATTTTCTCCTCAGCCATTATTGCTTAATTGAACGTTGTTACAGTTGTTAAAAAATAAAGATTCCTGTGTAAATCATTATTACTAAACTCATAAAGCAGTAAATGGTGCTTGCAATCATTTCCTTTCTGCTTTCCAGATTTTTGAATGCTAAAGAAAAAGTAATTTTCTTAGATCTTTGAATTCTTTCTAATGACAAACTCTGTTCAAGGACTTTGGCAAATATTTGCTATTCCCTAAATTGAAGCTCTTCAAGGTGGAATTTTCTGCATATGATCTTTTTTGTTGTTGTTGTTGTTTGTTTGTTTTTAGATAGGCCTCTCATTGCATCATTAGAAGGGATATTCTCTTTTGTTTTGCTTTATTTTCTCCCTCATTTCTGAGTTAATGTGCTGAATCACACCTTGAAGCCTTAGGAGGAAAATATACCTGGATATTGAATGACATGGAACTCAAGACAGAAAGCATGCAGAAAGAACTTAAAATATGTATTTCTTCTCTAAAACTTAAGCAAAATCAAATCACATGCTGAAACCTTAAGGGGAAAAGTGTGTGCAAACAATAGAACTTGGAATTTGAAATTTCTTCTCAAAACTTAAGAGTAAAAACAACACATACTCCATTCTGAGTTGGGGAAGGAGGCACTAGAAAAGAGTCAAGTACTTTGTGAGATTCTTATCTCACAAAGGAAGTAGTATCCCACTTGAACATTGATTTGATAGGCAATAATGCACATTCTATATATTAAAGGAGCCAAAGTAATACAATAAAGTAATAAAATAAAATACTAAATGAACTAAAGTAATTCAGTAAAGTAATATAATTAATAATTTCCATTCTAAATACCAAAGGTACTAAAGTAATACAATAAGGACCAAAAAAAAAAAAGATTAAACATAATCTTAGAGAGTTCTCAGACTTTCCCATTTTCTAACTTTGTTAATCGAAAGATGTATTGATAGTTGAATGATTTTTCAAAGAAGCCAACATAAAGAAGTAAAGTGGAATGGTCACTTAGAAAAAAATGAATTACTCTAATTTCTCATTTGTGGAGCTTGTTGCGAAAACCGAGGCAATGTTTTATGAATAAAGTTTAGGGGAGCCAAGGCTAACTGAGTTCGCAGGGACTCAGTGTACGTAATGGCAAAAATTCACAGAGTCAGAGTTCTGGGGGTGTAGAGAAGGGTCTTCTATTATTACCCAGCAAATCTAGTTGGATATGTATATATTTGTACACATAGCTTGAGTGGAACAGCTCTTAACCTATCCAGTGATGTTCTGAGTATTCAGTACTGGAAAAATATTAACTCTCTACTCAGGTCTACTCCTGAGCAAACCATAAAAACACCATCATGGTAAAATTGTTTTTAAATTCCTAAACATTTTGGCAGAAGTTAAGGATTAAAGTTTTCTCATTAAAATGATGTGGGTGAGAAGAACATCTTAAAATGAAATATTATAAATATAACAAACAGTGCTACTTGGAATTTTAGATTTGGTGAAAATGCCTTTTGAAATGAAAATGATAGGATCGCTGCTATAATGAAACATTGGAGAAGTCAATGCAGTTATAATTTTATCTCCGGAAGCAAAATCATTTTTCTACTCACAATACTTCTGATAACAAGATGTAGGATTTCAACACCAAGCAATATTCCATTTCCCTATGAGTACCAACCCGGTGATTTTCATTGTCATATGAATGACAGGATTTGCAGGTTATAACCCAGCAGATTATAAGCAAAGTGAAATAAGGCTATACCTACTCAAATGCCAATCACAACAAACAGGCTCAGGTTCTTGTACACAAATCTGCAACTATTCTGATGTCCTCCTCTGGTTTGATAACTGACTAGAGATAGACAGTGTTATGATGGTTATATTGGTCTGTGTGTCTAAATTTTTATGATAGTATCAGAAGGTTCTTATTACTATAAAGTTACATTTTGAAACTGGAGATTATAATTTTTCTACCATTCATCCTGCTCAAGATTCATTTGACTACTTGGATATCTTTAACAAAACTTACATTTTAAATTGTCTCTTTGTATGTGTATAAAATTTACATTTGATTTAAAGTGAAATAGGCAATGAAAGCATAGAATATTTTGAGCCATATGAATATTTTACCAATATCAATTGTTCTAGTCCATAAGTGCAGATAACTAATTAGCTATTTCTGCTTTAATTTCTTCATTGATTTTTAGCATTCGTTGTACACACCTTTTACTTCTTTAATTTTTTTCTTATTTATTTATTTATTTATTTATTTATTTATTTATTTATTTATTTATTTATTTTGCCAGTCCTGGGCCTTGGACTCAGGGCCTGAGCACTGTCCCTGGCTTTGTTTTTTGCTCAAGGCTAGCACCCTGCCACTTGAGCCATAACGCTGCTTCTGGCCTTTTCTATATATGTGGTGCTGAGGAATCAAACTCAGAGCTTCATGTATACGAGGCAATCACTCTCTTGCCACTAGGCCATATTCCCAGCCACTAATTTTAATTTTTTTATTGTAAAAGATAAAAAGAGAATTTAAAATTACATAAATCAAATAATAAAACATTTCTTTTTGGAAAGTATCACCTGTTACCTTTTCTTCTAGTTTTTCCCCCTCCAACCTCCCTTCCCCTACAAAATGTGGAGTTCATTTTAAACATCATTTTTAAGATTGTGTGCACACAGATATTGAGCCTTTGTTGTCCTCTCCTAAGAATATCCTCCTGTGATCTCACTGTGTGAATGTTTAGAGTTCTTATTAATTTGTCATTTCAAGCTAGACCCAAAGAAACATAAGTTGTATGGTTTGTACTAATTAGAATGTGCTTATAGATCTACAAGTAAACACAATGAGTCATCTTCTACTTCTTTGGCAAACTTTCATATATCAGGTATATTCATTTTATCAAATGAGATGGAGAGTTAACTACACTTCTTGGTATAGAGATGTTATTGATAGTTCCATGCTCATTTTGTATCTTAAAAACCAGTGAACTCTTAGACAGTTTATTGCAAATTTTACTGTTTGAAAGATTTTTACACACATCTGTTTGTCATCTGCAAAGAAATTTTAATTCTTTTCTAATTTGAAGTATTATTTTCCTTTTTGTTGTCTTTTTGCCTTTTTATTTGTTCTCATTGTTACTTTCAGTATTATGATAATAAAAATGATAAAAAATGAGCATCCATATATCGGATCCTAGAGAAGTTAAATATATTTTTCTATTGGCTACAATATTGCTGTGGCTATTTCAAGTAGAGTTGGCTTTGTGTAGTGCTATTTTTGTTATGTTTACTTTGGGAAAAATTATTTCTCATTTTGTTGATGTGAGGAATCACAGTGATTTATATATTTTGAACCATCATTCCTAAATATAAACATGTATTTGTCCCCATAAAATCACATCTACCTATTTGGACAGTCTATCTATCATCTATCTCCCTATGTATCTATCCATCCATCTATCAATCTGTGCACATTTGTATCTTCAAGAACTGTGTCATGTACCAACTTTCCCTCTTTAGATGAGAGTTTTACAAGCTGCTGTTTTCTTACTTGAGTGCATCTGTCCTTGTGCCACGGTCTGACTGAGATAAATATCTGAATTTTGAATAAATGATGATATGAAAAAGGGCATTTCCTCTGTATTTTGTCGATTTCATCTTTCAAAATGTTTATTTTATTCATAGTAATTTGTATCTAAATACCAATTTCATAATTTCAAATAAAAATGTGGTCAGAAGATAGTTTTTTATTTAAATAATTTTATTGATAAAGTAATATACATCAGGCTTCCTTCCCATTACATATGTAAGGTACTGAATGCATTTCTTATCATAATTGTTACCCCTCCCTCATTTTTTCCCTATGTTATAGAGTTTTTCTCCTAAGTTATACAGTTAATTTCCAACATATTGTCTTGTGAGTATCAGCACTGAATTGTCAGAAAGTTTTATACTAATTTGGTGAGAACATTTTTTTTTTTCCAGTCTTGGGTCTTAAGCTCAGGGCCTAGGTGCTGTCCCTGAGCTTATTTTGCTCAAGGCCAGCACTCTGCCACTTGAGCCACCGCTCCACACCCAGCTTGTTCTGTGTATGTGATACTGAGGAATTGAACCCAGGGCTTCATGCATGCTAGGCAACACTCTACCACTAAGCCACACTTCTAGCCCATATTTTGGTAAGAATTTATATTATTGCCTTATTGAAATTTACAATCCAAACTCCCAGCAAAGGTCTTTTTAATATTTCACAAATTGGGTCCTACTACGTAAAATATTTTTTGTATTGTTTTTCTCTCCTAGGATTTTGCATGTGCATTCTTAAGTATACTTTCTGTGTCTATCCTCACATGCATGTGTTCTGTGACTCATTTTCTTTTCTATGTTTCTCTTATTTAATGCAATCTTTTATATACTCTCTATTAATTGACTTATCTCTCTTCTCCAGTGAGGAAGAATGTAAAAATGTCAATATTTTATCTAATGAAAACTTTAATAAGTGTTCAATAAAGTATTCCTCAGGCTCATGATTACTTCCTTTAATGTACTAATATAATAGATTCCAACACATCCCAGTTAGAATGACCATTATATAAATGGTAATGTGACAAATTTATTCATTAGGAATGTAATGTAAAGCTATGTTAACCTTCTGGTTACCAGTCCCATATATATGTATATATGTATGTATATTATATATACATATATATATATTTTAAGATACTGATTTTCAAACTGAGTACCTTACAAGCACTCTAATATTGAGCCATACATCCAGCCCACTGGATTGATTGCATTGTTCATCATTTTTAAGGATTTTTTCATTTTTAAAGAAGACGTTTGAGACAAGTTCTTACTGTGTTGCCCAAGTTGACCTTAAATTCATGATTTTCTTGCTTTATCCTGTCAAGTTGCTGGAAAAACAGGCATGTGTTGCCATGCCCAGCTGATTTTTACACTTGACTACTGCTTATTTCTTATAAACTTATATATATATATATAAATTATTATATATTACATATAATAAAATGAAACTTTCATTATTATAGAAATTTTTATTTCATTTTTCCACTATATTTTTGTTTCATAATACATATTAAAATGTGCTTTACCTTGTGGAAAATATGATCAATTCCAGTCTAGGTTAATTATTTTCTCAGAAAATTTGAATTTACTGTTCATAGCTTATCTTTATTGGGCCTATTTTGTACTGAGGATGGATTGATTGATAGCTGTAACGCAATTGAAACCAGAGCCTTTTGGGTCCTCCCATTTGAAGTATGCCCCCAGGTCTTCAACATAGTTTTGTCTGAGGTATTTAGGCTTTGCTGTCTATGTTTCAGGTTGTTTCTGAGTAACTACTCTCTGTTTATTTCCTCCAGACTCTCTAGTGTTTTGATGTTAATTTTTAAGTTGTGTACCCTAGAGCACATCCCTGCATGTAATTTAGAGCTATTAATGGATGCAAAGTATACAGTCAAGGTTATAGTATATCTGGGGATATATTTAGTCTTTCCCCAAAGTTCCAACAAAAATAAGCTTGCTTTTCATATTGCCCTACTATTCAGAGAGGAGGTATTAATTTCTCCCATTTATAGTCTTTGGAGAAAGTTTAAATTTCAACATCTAATCTCATGGACCCAAGGCTTTATTTATAATCCTCTCATAATCATAAATAACTAAGGCTCTGGGCATTACAAGATCCAACAATTCAATGCTTTTCCAAGATGTGTTTTCTTGTTTGCAACATTTTATTTATCACCTGTGGATATTTTTTAAGTGTCTGTGTATTCAGTTTTGCACTAAACTTTCCTGTATGATAAGTAATACTTGTGATAGTTTAGTTAGGAAAAAATAAACGTAGCATAGTTCTGGATGCTTCACCAGACTAGAAATAGAAGAATGTTACATCTATACAAGTACCTGAAGTCAGACACATCTCAAGGGGCAGACTTTTTCTGAGTATTTTAAAGTCACAGAGGTAAGAGCTGTTTCTTCTTAAATAGTATTCACGTCTTGTCTTGTCTTCCTCTTTTGCATAAGTTTTCTTTTGTTCTTAGTTGTTTTTTAGAAGAAAAAATACTCTAATGGCAGAATTTGGTTACAGTTTATTAACATATCAATGATAAAAACCAATCTGGATCAAAAATCCACCTGCTTTTGTTTTTTATTTTTAAATCTAAAATTTCATTTGCTTTCACTGTGATAATTTTTTCTTCTTTGAGATGAGGAAGACACCTGGATTTCTTTTTAACCAGTACCCTTTATCACTAAAATTTGCTGGGAGGTAGAAGATACCAACAGGACTGAGTAAATCAGAAAAAGATGTGCTCTCACTTGTGCCCATGCTAACTGGTTGCCATCAAAGATCGTTTATGCTATGACATAAGCTATGCAACAGATTTAAAATCTATGCTTGCTTCATGAACATATAGTTTACTTGTTATTTACTCAACTGTATTTAAATTAGTTTTTTTCAATGATTCTTTATAAAACTTTCCTAGGTAACAGTTGCAATTAAAAACTATTATTTATTCTCTAAAAATTCTTACCTTTAACATAAAATATATCTGTGTATATATAAGCCTGTGTCTGTGTTCATTGTGAGGAATTTGAAATATTTTTTAAGCAGTCAAACTTGGAACACAAGTTATCACCTTTATTTTTTTGTAAATATTAAGCACAATCTGCTGGAGTATTCAATAAATATAAGCACATGTGAATGATGAATCTTTGCCTTCTTTCCCCACTTTTATTGAAACTTCGCCCATTAGATTGAAGAAGCTCAAATTCAAACAACTACCAATGTTGGTTTTGGTTAGATGGATAACCTTAATTTCTCAAATATGAAATGTTTCTGGAAATCTAATATAAGCCTATTATTGAATTTAGTCTTCTATGTTCAAAGTAAAAAAAATTAGATTAGATGAACTCTATCTACTTAGGTGAATCATACTGCTTTCCTCATTTAAAATTCAATATAATTTTTGTATGTTATCCAATTACAAGAACTTATTCAAAAACTGAGTACCTCTAAGGAGTCACTGTGAAATTTCTTAAAAGTATCTCCTCCCTTTAAGTATATTAATCTCCATATTACCTTAATATTTTTAAGAGGAGCCAGAAAATAGCACACAGGACACATTCCCCTTAATCCTCTACCTTATGCCCCACAGATGCTTTTTTTTCTTTTGAGAACTTATATTTAGCTTCAAAAATTATTGACTTTTTTCAACTTTCTCTTTCAAGTTTTCAGAAAATTTATTTTCAGTATGTGGTGTTCATATTTAACACTTTCTGGTGTACTTGGCAGAGCACTGAGAAAATATACTTTCTTAAGCAAAAATGAATGACATTTTCAAGTCACCTCAATGATTAGAATGGGCCTAATATTGCATTTTTTCTACAGAGCAGAATTATACATTCATGACACTGACTTGTAAAGCCTGGGCTAACTTAAGCAATTGGTCTGAAATGGCCTAATATTCTTCTAAGACAATATTTTTGGGTCATATTTTAGATCTTTTGAAGTCTACAAAAATCTACTTTTTTCATGGAGAAACTATATTATAAATGACAAGGGAAATTTTTGAGGTCATATCATAATTTTATGCATACTACTTAAAAATTACATGAGATTAAGATCATCCCACGGCCTTAGTGTATAGTGTATAGGAGACTCTTCAACTTAATATTGAGAGATTGAAAGTCAAGAGACTACTTTCCATGGAATATAAATAATTAAATCATATACATACTAGGATAATTTTGTTTGCCCATGATAGAAATTATCTGAACCAAATACAGAACAAGAAAATAAGAATCAAATGAATATTAAAAATCTAAAGGCTTCATTCAATATTTAAGTAATGTGTATACAGATTGGAACATTCCATGGTGATCCATCAATAAGAAACATTTTTGTCAAAGAAAATAAATATTTTTGTAAAGAAGCAACATGGAAGCTTCTAGGATTCATTTGACTTCCAGGCATATCTCCTGAAGCAGCCCTTTGTCAGTCTGCTGATTTCCTTTGCGCTCTGTTTCATTTTCTTCATGGTCTCTCTTCTCTTTCTTCTTTTCCCATAGAAGAGAACAGAAATGGCTTCCTTTTACATCTGAACAGAACTGGCTAACAGAATTGATTCAGAAAGCTGAACAGATTCCAATGACTATACAAAAATGAAACCTGCATTCAGTTTTGTCTGGGATCATTGAAGCTTTGCATATTTCATCATGTGATAATTAATAACACCCAAAACTATCAAAACATGTCTGGCAAGAACAGTAAGTTCCCTCTTATTTTTAGCATGTACCTGGGAAGAAAAAGTTCTTTGGAAAAGTCATGCTGTGTTGTCGACTTCAAGTGTCTATGAGGAGAACTTAAGAAATGTACAATTGCAAGGTACCTATTGTCATGGATGTTTAATATTTTTCTTTTGATGCTTCTCTGTCATTTTGGATGAATAACCTATATTTTACTTTGTGGATTCTGTTAATTAACATTCTTCACCTTATCCTGCATTGCATATCACAGAGCACTTCATAGAGTTCTGCAAAAGTCAAATGTCAGGGAGCACCAGTGCTTCTGCTTTGATTAATGAGAAATGCCAGACACCACAGAACTGTACTTTCCTGATGCTGTTGTCATTCTTAAATATTAGTTAAGGAATGTAGATTAAGTTATCTAACACAAATGCTTCTGCAGCTTATTACACTAAGGAATGAGGAAATCATCAGTAAAGGATAAAAATGTCCATGAAAATATTTGCTAAAGCGAGCACAGAATCAGGCAAAGCAAAACTTTAATTGTAAGCATCGTTTAACAAGGTTACAATGACATATTTGCTCAGAAGTTGTGGAAAAGTTATGGAAACTTTTTTTTTTTGCCAGTCCTGGAACTTGAACTCAGAGCCTGAGCACTGTCGCTGGCTTTTGTTGCTCAAGGCTACCACTCTGCCACTTGAGCCACAGCATCATCTTTGGCCATTTTCTGTATGTGTGGTGCTGAGGAATCGAACCTAGAGTTTCATATTCCCGAGGCAAGCACTCTTGCCACTAGGCCATATTCCCAGCCTTGGAAAATCTTATTCTTGGGCAGCAAATCACTCAAGTTGCTTTTCTCCCCATTTATAATTACCATTCTTTTTTTTTTTTTTTTTTTTTTTTTTTTTTTAGAAAACAAGTGTTCTAACATCTTATTATGTAAGCCTTTTTATTTATCAAAAAGGTTCTTTCTTTGCTAGCAATTTATAGACCTCTTGCATCCTGAGCACACACAAGCAGCTTCCTCTTCTTATTTAGCCTTCTGACTCTTGCTTGTGCCTTCAGCACTTTCACGACGATTTTCTGCTCTTCAATAAAGAAAGCCCGCTTGATCCTGTCCCGGACACATTTGGCACACATGGAACCACCATAGGCCCTGCTGATATGTTTTTTTCGTTTTAGCCAACCGCATGAGAACTTTAGGTCTCACAGCACGAACCCCCCGGAGTCGTTCTTTACCCAGAGAGGGATGCATTGGTTACATTCCTGAGCCTCTCTGAATAGCATGAATGTGCGCTCATGCAATGAAGGGCTTTTAAAAAGGGTCAGTGACTGTAGTTTATTTAACAATTCGGATGGGTGAAAGGGAAGCAACGGAAGTCACACAGGGAAATAGCTAGCGGATAGATTGTTTCTGGAAAGAATGAGCTACATTGGAACTGTTTAGAACTCTGTGTAAAGTGTATTGGGTAACCAGGAGTAATTAAAGACTAAAAATTTCCCATATCATACTTCCAGAATCAACATGATAGTAGGCAAATATATACAAAATGCTAGGCAGGCACTGTTGCTCCTTTAGCTCTTTTCTTTTTCTTCTTTTTCAGACAGGGATTGTTTTTTGCCCAATTTCTTCTGGATTGTTACCTACCTATTTATGCTTCTTGCTAACCATATTTGGGACAACAGAAATGCCACTACCATCCTCAGCTTTTTCTGTTCAGGTAGGAGTTTTCTTTTTTTTTTTTTTTTTTTTTTCTTTTTGCCAGTCTTGGGGCTTGGACTCAGGGCCTGAGCACTGTCCCTGGCTTCTTTTTGCTCAAGGCTAGCACTCTGCCACTTGAGCCACAGCGCCACTTCTGGCCGTTTTCTTTATATATGTGGTGCTGAGGAACTGAACCCAGGGCCTCATGTATACAAGGCAAACACTCTTGCCACTAGGCCATATCCCCAACCCCAGGAGTTTTCTTTTTTTTTTTTTTTTTTTTCCCCAAGATAGCCTCTAAAAATGTTGTTCTTGATCTACGTCTTCCACAAGGGGTAACAAATTACTATCATTTGTCTAGGTATTGACTGAGGTTGAGGGTCCTGAACTTTAGCCTGTACTGGCCTTGAATCTTGATCCTCCTGATCTACTCCTGAGTAGCTAGGAATACGGGTAAGGGAAACAGGTTCTTAGTTATAAGTCATTGTCAATGCTGTATTTCCTTTCTAATAAATTTATATGTCTCTATAGTTGTTCTTTTTCTTCATCTTTGAAATTAACATGAGTAAAATTCTCATGAGAGTCATTGGAGACCAACAAGCAATTACAGTGTTTTATTAGACATTTCTCTGATATATACTTTTCCAATGAATTTGTTTTTTGTGTGAATGACATCAAGCTATTTTTGAAATAATCAGTTGTTCGATCCAAGCTTTCAAATTCTAGTTTAACTTGACAGTATACACATATTGAATCTGAGTGGCTCGTGTCAAGCTAAGATAAAGGTTGGCTTCTCAGATTTAGAAAACTGACGGATAACCAATGGTGGATTCATTAACATAACATAAAATATCTCATTCAGATCAAGGGCTGCCATTTATCTATCTATTTATTTATTTATTTATTTATTTATTTATTTATTTATTTATTTATTTATTTATGCCAGCCCTGGTGCTTGAATTCAGGGCCTGAGTACTGTCCCTGGCTTTCTTTTTTTCTCAAGGCAAGCACTCTACCTCTGGAGCCACAGGACCACTTCTGGCTTTTTCTGTGTATGTGGTGCTGAGGAATCGAACCCAGAGCTTCATGCATGTTAGGCAAGCACTCTGCCACTAAGCCACACTCCCAGCCCAAAGGCTGCTCTTTTACAGAAAGGAACAAATGATGCCCCACATGAGGGAAATATCCAATATATCTAAGACAACATTCAAAGGGAAAGCTTGCCCTGGAGCACAGAATCAGATTCCACAGAGACATATACATAGATAAGGGTGGAGAAGGATGTGTAAGACTGCTTTGTCTAGATGTAATGGAAAGAAGCAGAGTAGTTCCCGCCACGTGGGAAAACAAACAAAAATACCCCATAACAAACAACTATGTGACAATTCATGAAATATGAACAGAGCAAGGTGCATACTCTGAAGACATGGAAACATTCATTTAAGAATGAAAATGTTGGGCTGGGGATATAGCCTAGTGGCAAGAGTGCCTGCCTCGGATACCCGAGGCCCTAGGTTCGATTCCCCAGCACCACATATACAGAAAACGGCCAGAAGCGGCGCTGTGGCTCAAGTGGCAGAGTGCTAGCCTTGAGCAAAAAGAAGCCAGGGACAGTGCTCAGGCCCTGAGTCCAAGGCCCAGGACTGGCCAAAAAAAAAAAAAAAAAAAGAATGAAAATGTTTAGTAATAAACTATAGAAATAATCACTGAAACTATCGGCTTAGCAGAGGACCACAACAGCTCAATCGCTTATGTACAAATGTTCATATAACAGGATGCTAATCAAATTTTAAATCAAAGAATGTCATTTCAGGTTTGAAACATTCTACCTCTTGAACTGTCTTCTACCTTTTTCCTTCTACTTTTTTTCTTATAATTGTTATATCTGAATCCAAAATTTTAAAAGTTTTTATAGTTTGTTTCTGAAGCTGTAATTGCAGAGATTCTGTAATTGAGAAGATTTGAGGGATGGGAGTACTAGCATTGCTAGAGGACTCGTGGGTATTTCTAATAGATTCTTTAAGCAGCAGTTTATAAAGTACTACCAAAAAGTAAGCAAGAACTATCAAAAGTTTTATCATGAATGCCTCGTTTAACAATTTGGAAACTGATCTATACAGGAAAATATATCTTCTGAAACTCTTAAGAGGATGAATCTCTGGAAGTCAAATACTAGTAGCTTCAGGGGAGAAGGAAGAAGCTTATGCTGATACTCAGGCTTCTGTAAGACTTTTTCTCACAGGACTCTTAGTTAGATTCTCTAGCCAACATTGCAAGTGGTTGTGTCTCAGGGGAGACATGCTCAGTGTAAGAAATGTTAAATTTATCAGGATATTTCAACTTTCTTCCCTGGAGAAGCAACAGTAGCAAAACTAGGCATCTACTTAAAATAAGAAATAGCTTGAGGCAAACTCACAGGGAGAAGTGATCTTTGGGGGGCAAAACCATTTTGTTGTTATAGCTCCATTCTCTGTGTGTGTGTGTGTGTGTGTGTGTGTGTGTGTGTGTGTGTGTCTTCTAATTTAAAATGCAAGTCTTGAAATTTGCAGCTGAATATGCTCTTAAACCTTTAATATACCTTCTCTTTACTTTAGGAATAAGAATCCTTGGCTCTTCACAAAAACACTGTATCCAGAACAAAATGATTGGGGCTGGGAATATGGCCTAGTGGTAGGATGCTCGTCTCCCATATATGAAGCCCTGGGTTCAATTCCCCAGCACCACATATATAGAAAATGGCCAGAAGTGGCGCTGTGGCTCAAGTGGCAGAGTGCTAGCTAGCCTTGAGCAAAAAGAAGCCAGGGACAGTGCTCAGGCCCTGAGTCCAAGGCCCAGGACTGGCAAAAAACAAACAAACAAAAAAAAAATGTGAGAGACCAAACAAAATGATTTCTATTGTGGTAAAATTATAAAGTTATTATTTCCCCATTTTCTTTCTTTAATTGCAGCAGATTCAAAACAACACATACATATGTGAAGATATAAAGATATAAAGAAGCAGCTCTCTAATGGCTCCTGAAGTAATATATCTAAATAATCCATTGTAGGAAGTACTAGATTAGGATGTTTAGAACATGGTTCTTAACTGTACGCAAGAAAATGGGTAATTGAATGTATTGTGTAGTGATAGAGACCTTTGGCTCTGATGTATACCAATGTGGGTATATTTCCAAGCTCTTTCATCTCCTTTATGCATGATTTTCAGTGCTTTGCTTAATTTCATGAGCAATAGCTCACAGAATATAAACACTGTGTGAAGTAAGTGGAATATTTCATAAAAATCACTTACCATTTAGAGTATATGGAATACATCAAATGCCCAATTATTCATAATACCAATAATTATTATGCTTTCTGTTATTACTCTTTGGCAACATAGTCCTATGTAAAAAACAGAAAGATAAATCTATGTAAGCAGGATTGAAAAATATTCTTGTATGTTAAGCTAGTTCAGGCCTGCACATTTTGTGCCGCAAAGGAAGGTGAACCATTATAAATGCCAACATACATAGATTAATCACATATGAATAAGCTGAAAACATTACCTTTTAGTCTAGCAAAGATATCATGAACCATGCGCTTTGATGTGTCAATTGTTATTCCATACCCAAGAAATTCACATACTACTAAGATTCCTATTGCTGTTGTATGGAATATTGGATTGCGTGGTAACTGCATATTACAGGAAAGTTGAAGAATCCCTCTTAGGAATTAGAAAGACTCAAATTAAATATGAGTTCTGGATGTAAGGGGAGGAAAAAACTGGTAGAGAGCAAGAAAAGGAATGTTCTTCTTCAAAATGAGATGCACTCTTTGCCTGACTTATGTAACTATAACCTCTCTATTTTTAGCATTTTCAAATACTTGTAATAATAATAAGAAATTAGAAAGATTCACACTAAAGATAGCAGAGGGCTGGGATGTAATTCACGGCAAAGTGCTTTCCTAGTAAGTGCAGCATCCTGGGTTTGATCCTGTATACCATAAAAAAAAACCACAACAACAACAAAACAACAACAACAAAAAGAAGATAGTACAAAGACACTCTAAATACTCTTTATTGAGAACATGGGACTCTGTGCATACACTATTTTAATAATATATAGTATTTTGGCACATTTATTAGTATACTGTTTTGTAATCAATAAAGAATCTGAAATTATCCTAAGCATTTTACAATGACTATGATGTAATAAGGAAATAATAGTGATTCGTACTTTGACAAATTCACATAGAACATATGATTTTATATTTTGTTGGCTACTTTCAAAATAAAAATATCATGTGTTATATATATGTATATGTTAAAATGTAATAAGTTTTCCTTTTATCTAAGTTCAGTTATTCCTGTTCTTTTTTTTATGAGATCAATGGACTCTAACCCATTCCATGCTGCATGGAGCACGAGACATATAATTTATTTTAATTTCCATTTTGATTGTGCTATTCTGAAATAGGGAACCTGGGAGGGGGGAATGTGGGAGAAAAATGAAGGGAGAGGTAAAAAGTTTGATAAGAGATGGTCTCACTGCTTTATATATGTGACTGTAACCTCTCTGTACAGTACTTTGACAATACAAAATAAATTAAAATAAATAATTAAAAATAAATTAAAGCTAATAAAAATTTTCTAGAAGCTCCCAACTGCAATCTTAGCTACTCAGGAAGTTAATATCTAAAGGGTTGTAGTTTGAGGCCAGCCTAAGTAGAAAAGTTTGCTAGATGCCCACTGCAAAGTAACCAGTAAAATGCAGGCCTGGCAATCTATCTCAAATGATATAGAATACTGGGCTCAGTACTGTGAATGACTATTTCAGGTTTTTGTACATGCCAAATGTATTTATTCTTTATTTTTATTTTGTCAAGGGAAGCACAGAACCTGTAACAAAGAGTACTTGTAAGAATGCCAGGATTGGAGTGAGTCATAGACATGGAGTGGGAGAAAAAAAATAAAGAGGTAGAAAAAAGAAAATGTCTATGAAAAGCCTTCATAATTTGTATGATTGAAAGTAGGCTGGCTAGAACACTGAGTTCATTATTGGGTTGAAACTTTTATTGTGCACACATTTTGGTTACATGTTCCAAATATCAGACTCAATTATACATTGTCACCTAGGGAGTGGAATAGTGATGTGAAAGAAACCCTAGAAAACATTATATAAAGAAAGAGAGGTCTGGAAGTTGGAATAGAAACAAGCATATCAATTAACAGACAGCATTTAAAATCATCACAGACAGAAGCTTGGTTAAAAACAATGGCTGGATTAAAACTGACACAGAAATGTATTCTTCAAAAATGTTTAGTTAGGTGGGCATCAATGGCTCATATCCATAATCCTAGATAATCAGGAGGCCATGATCTCAAGATAGCAATGAGTCCAACCTGAACAAAAAAATCCTAAAACATTCAATTTCAAAAATGACCAGCACAATTCTATGTTGATGTGCCTCAAGTGGCAGAGTGCAAATTGAGCAAATAAGATGAGCTAGAGAGAGGTCCAGGTTCAAGTTATATTATCAGAAACATAAATGAAAAAGGAAAAACAAACATTTATTTAAATAAATGAATCTAGACTCAGTTTGTGAGACCAAATTATACTAAGTAACCAGAAAAAAAACTTGACAATACAATGAAGTATTGAGAGGTTCCTACATGCAATTTTTACCACTGTTTCTCTTTTCCTTTATTAATGTTTTTCTTTTTAATTCTTTTATTGATACTGTAATGGTGATATGGATAGGTGTTACGATAAAATAATTCACACCATGAGTACATTTCTTTTTGAACAGTGTCCCTCCTTCCCTCATTTTCTCCCAGTTTCCCTCCTAACTGCCACTCTCCCAAAGTTTTATAGTTCATTTTGATCATAGTGTCTAGTGATTATCACTGATGCATTTGTTCACTCTTTCTCGCACCATTTCCATGGTCTCCCCCTATTCTCCACAAATAAACTTACATACAAAACCAAACTTAACCAATGCTGCAGTGAACATGATTGTGCTACTTGTTTTAGAATGGAGTAAATGTGTTTGTTTTCTATTGGACTAATGCCCAGGAGTGCTATTGCTGGTTCATAGGGTAGCTCTATATTTAGTTTTTGAAAAACGTGCTTACTGCGTTCCTGAGTAGTTAACCAAGTTTACATTCCCACCAACAGTGTAATGCAGTATTTCTTTGGCCACATCAGTGCCAGCATTTGTTATTGCTAGTTTTCTTGATTATGTTCATTCTAATTGGAGTGATGTGGAATCTCAGTGTTGTTTTGATTAGCATTTATTTTATAGCAAGATATCTGAACATTTCTTCATGTGTTGATTGGCTATTCTTACTTCTTCATCTAAGAAGTCTCTCTTCAAGTCTTTTGTGGTTTTTTTTTGTTTGTTTTTATTATCAAACTGAATTATAGAGAGGTTACAGTTTCATACATAAGGCTTTGGATACATTTCTTGTACTCTTTGTTACCTCGTCCCTCATTCCCCCCTCCCACATTCCCCTTTCCCTTTTCCCAGATGAGTTGATCAGGTCATTCACACCAAACAGTTTTGTAAGTGTTGATTTTGTAGTTATTTGTCTTTTTTTTTTTTTTAACCCTGTGTCTCTCGAATTTGGTATTCTCTTTCAATTTGTGTCTGGTAGTGAATGTTCTCTTTCAATTTTATTGAAGAGTTTGAGAAACATTGGTGTGAGTTCTGTTTTGAAGGCCTTGTAGAACTCTGCTGTGAATCCATCTGGACCTGGGCTTTTCTTGGATGGGAGATCACTTATTGCCATTTCTATTTCAATACTGGATATGGGTCTGTTTAGAAGGTTTAAATCTTCATGGTTGAGTTTAAGGATATAAATTTTTTCTAGGAAATCATCATTTCTTCCAAGTTCTATAATTTGTTGGCATAAAGGTTTGCAAAATAGTCCCTTATTATTTTCTGAATTTTGGTTGTTTCTGTGGTGATGTGTCCTGTTTCATCTCTGATCTTGTTTATTTGGGTACGCTGCTTTCATTTTTTGGTCAGGTTTATTAGGGGTCTGTCTATCTTGTTGATTTTTTTCAAAGAACCAACTCTTTGTTTTGTTGATTCTTTCTATGGTTTTATTCATCCCTAATTGATTTAATTCTGATTTGATTTAAATTATTTGCTTTCATCTATTGACATGGGGTTTGGCTTATTGTTCTCTTTCAAGGAAATTAAGGTGCTTCCTTAAATTATTGAGTTGCTGTTTTTCCAGTTTGTTGGTGTATGCACTCAGAGATATAAATTTTCCTCTGAGTACTGCCTTTGCTGTGTCCCAAAGGAGCTGGTACTTTGTGTCCTAATCTTGGTTGAATTCCATAAACATTTGAATTTCCATCTTAATTTCTTCAATGACCCACTGATGGTTCAGCAGTGTGTTGTTTAGTCTCCATGAATTGTAGGATTTTCTGTGGTGGCTGTTTGAGTTGAGCTCTAATTTTATTTCATTGTGGTATGGGAGAATGCAGGGAATGTTTTTGATACTTCTGAATTTGTACAGATTTTCTTTGTGCCCTAAGATGTGATCTATTTTGGAGAATGTTCCATGTGCTGCAGAGAAGAATGTGTATTCTGTTGTTGCTGCGTGGAATATTTTTTAGATGTCGGTTAAGTCTTGTTGGTCTATGCAATTGTTTAGTTCTGTGGTTTCTTTGTTCAGTTTTTGGAGTGTTGATCTGTCCAGAGGTGATAGTGGAGTGTTAAAATCCCCAACTATCAATGTGTTTGGGTCTATGAGTGTTTTTAGAGTCAGTAGTGTTTGTTTGATGAAGCTGGGTGCTCCTGTATTTGGAGTGTAGATATTTAGAATGGTTATATCTTCTTGTAGGAGAGATCCCTTTACTAGTATGTAGTAACCTTCTTTGTCTCTTCTTACCTTTTTTAATTTGAAGTCAATTTTGTCTGATACTAGGATTGTAACTCCGGCCTGCTTATGGGGGCCATTTCCTTGATAGATTTGATTCCAGCCTTTCACTTTTAGAAGATGTTTACTTTTGCTGGATAGCTGTGTCTCTTGGAGGCAGCAGAAAGATGGATCTTGATTTTTGATCCAACTTATGAGCCTATGTCATTTGATTGGAGAATTAAGTCCATTAATGTTGACAGTTAGGATTGAGAGATGATCGTTTTTCCTTTCATTATCACAATCTTGTGAAAAGCTGTGTCTTCCCATTTCTTGATCTGATATTCTGTTTTACTTTTTTGTGTTCATTTCTCTGTCTGTATTGGGATCTTGATTATTTTCCCTGTATAATGTATCTTTGAGGATTTTCTGTAATGCTGGTTTAGTGGAGATATATTGTTTCAATTTTTCCTTACTGTGGAAGACTTTTATTTGACCTTCGGCTACAAATGAGAGTTTAGCTGGGTACAGTATTCTTGGTTGGTAGTTATTTTTTTTTAATGTTTGGTATACCTCATTCCAGGCTCTTCTTGCTTTCATGGTCTCTGCTGAGAAGTCTGGGGTAATTCGGTTTGCTTTTCCTTTATATATGATTGTTTTCTTCTCCCTAACAGCTTTAAGGATTCTCTCCTTGGACTCTACTGATCCTGTTTTGATTACAATGTGTCGGCTGGATGTCCTATTCTGGTCTGGTTGGTTTGGGGTTCTAAATGCTTCTTGTATCTGTATAGGCCTATCCTTCTGGATATTTGGGAACTTCTCAGCTAATATTCTGTTAAATAGATTGCCTATTCCATTAACTTCTTTCTCCAGGTTGATCCTTAAATTGAGTTTCCTGATTGTATCTTGAATCTCCTGGAACGATCTGTTTTGTCAATTGGATTGGATTTGTATTGAATTTTGATTTTTCTCCATAGATTCTGGGGAATCTTCAACTCCTGAAATTTGATCCTTTGTTTCAGTTAGTCAGGACTGTAGGCTAACTACTTGATTTCGAATCTCTTTTCCTTCTGACTGGACTTTCCTGATGATTTCCATGTCCTTGCTATACTTATCTGTTAGGTCCTGCATGGACTTCTTTACTTCACTTACTTCATTGATTTGGTTTTGAGTGCTGTCTCTCAAATCTTTTCACTTGACTATTGAAGTTCAATTATCTTTCTATTCGTGGAGGCCATGAAATTCTCCATTAATTTTTGCTTTGCCTCTTCATGCTCTAGAATAGTTGACTGAAGAGATTCAAACTTTTCATTTATCATTTTTATCAGTAGACTTTGTAGAGCATTTTGAGGGTTCTCTTCTATGTCTTTGATTGACTGCTCTGCTTCCTGCTTGTTTTGAGTGGGACATGAGACTCCATTTTTTGCCATGTTTCTTGTGTTTCTTCTGTCCATTTGGATTGGGAATGCCAATCTACAAGCACTTGTGAGCACCGTTTAAGACCCAAAGCAGACCCTACCAAGAACTGTTGTGAAAATCTTAGAAGTTAACAATTATATACAGATACCTTGTATACCTGTATATAAAATTAGATTTGGTGTTCCTAAAGAATACAATTTTGATATAACAACCACTCCTGAGCCCTGTATTCAGTAGTTACTTATTTACTGTTACAACCCTATGAGCAATTTTTGTTCTTACATTAAGTTCGTTTTCGACTGTATGGCTTTGTCTTTGAACCCCTTTGATTCACTGTGTTTGAGCAGAGATACACTCTATCCAATAACCAGGGGTCAATGGAATCTTGATGTCCTGCAAGTAAGTCAGGAGGGTAAGTTAAAGATAGTAAAGGGAATAAAGTGTATGGGGGGGGGGGGGTGATGATTTCTTTTAGTTTCAGTGATGTGGAAATGTGGAGAAGTGTAAAATCAGTAGAAAGAACAAGGTTACAATGATAGGCAATGGAGTGTTAGCAGAAAAGAGTAGAAGTGTTATTCATAGGAAGGTAAATTTTTAAAGAAAAAGAATGTGAAGAGAGAAATAAAGAAAAAAATACTAGAAGACAAATGTACAAAACAGAGAAAAGTTATTTAAAAAAAGTAAAAAACAGTAAAATGAACAACCACAAAAAATTTTGATAAAACGAACAGGTAAAAATGGAGAACCAAAAACCAATGATGTTTCAGGAATGAAAAAAAAAAAAAAAGAACTCAAAAACTGAAAAAAAAATGTTTTAAAAAGAAAAGAAAATGAAGTCTTCCTTGTTTGGGTGGGCTTTTTACAGTCTCTGGTTTCCTTGCGATGGTCTACAGTCTATTTTGCTGCTTGGCTGGTTTGACTTGCTTTCAGTTTGCATGGGGTGGATCTGCTTTGACCCTCCTCCCCTGTTAGTGAAATCCTGGGGCTCTGTGGTTCACACAGCTAGCAGGTAGGCCTTGGGCATCTACTGTAGATAGGGCACATGAACAATCTTGGGAACTGTGGCTCTTTCTGTCTGCTGTGGGGCTACTGCCTTTAACACCTGGTTATGAATAGGCTGTGGATTCAGCAGGGCAAGGCACCTCTGGCCTGGTTTACTAGGCTGAGATAAGCTTGCCTGGGGGAGGTTCCTCCCTCCAGGGCGGGGCAGCCTCCTGGGTGGAGCTGGCTATGAAATTCAGCTCTGTTTCGGGCTGGGAATTGGGTTTCTTCTGTGATGGGACCATTTATCTCTCTCTCGAGCTGTTTGTTCTCCAGTCTCGTTGCTCTGTGCCACCAGTAGCTGCTTGCCACTTTTGGTTTTTATTTAGAAATTCCAGTGGGCATGGTGGGGCACCTCTGGCTGAGGTCACAGGAGTGTGTGAGCTGCAGGCCAGGACAAGCCTCCCGCCTGGGCAGGGGGCATTCTCCTGGGAGGAGCTGGCTCTCACTGGTTGGTCCCTCTTGCCCTTCTCAAAGATGGCCACTTTGTCCTCACTTTCCCCAGGCCTGCTTTAGTTCCAGTCTGGTCTGGCCCTATGCCAGTGTCAAAGATGGCACTTTGCTCTGGCTGTGGGGGAAGGGCTACCTTCAAGGAGCTGCTCTGTGGGCACGAGTGAGAGAGAATGTCTTTTGTGGGGTGCTCACGCTTTCTCTGCAATTTTGGCCTGTCCATGCTCAGCCTGCGATCCATGTGTGTCTGCCGCTGTCGGGAGAATTTGTCCCTGGTCACCACTGTGTGCTTTAAGTGCATGGAGTGTGGCACGCTGTGCCAGCACCGGCACTGGTGTGGTGGCAGGATTCTACCTGGAGCTCAAATGTATGTTTTCAGGCCAGCAAAATCGAGTTTTCCTTCCTGGCCAGAATTCCTATACTGTTATAACTTACTTGGGCTGTCTTTCTAGGAGTAAAAGTGTCTCTGAAGTGGGAAAACTGTGGTGTCGGAGGGAGTTTAGCTAGGGCTCTGCTGCTCCTCTGCCGTCTTCTCTCCAAGTCTTTACATTCTCTGTTTTTTGGATGGTTTAGTTTTTGAGGGTTTAATTTTTTCAGTTCTAAGTATGTTTTATTATGGGGTTCCTGTCTGAAGCAAAGCTGGTAAAAATTGTATCCCATTCTGTTTGTTTTCTAAATAGCTTGTTAGCGATGTCCTTTGTTGTGCAGAAGGTCTGTAGTTTGACACAATCCCATTTATTCCATGTTTGTTTGTTGAGTGTTTGTTGTGATTCTGGATATTTACTTAAGAAGTTTCTGTCTGTTCCTAGGAGGCCAAATGTTTCCCATACACTAAAGAGACAAACACAACTATGTTCATTGCAGCATTGTTTACCAGAGTCAAGATGTCGATTCAACCCAGATGACCCTTAGTGGATAAATCAATCAAGAAAATGTGATAAGTGTGTAGCTAGAATACTCCTGTAAAGCTACAAGTAAGCCACACACTCATTGTATATTTTCCAGGTAATATGGATTAGGAAAAGCATGTTGCATGTATACATTAAGGCCTCACAATATTTAGCAAGATGGTTATGAACAATCTTTATTTATAGGCAAAATATGTAATATGAAAAGGATAACTTATTATTTTCAAATAGTTCATAGTTTGGCGAACATCACACAAGTTACTTAAAGGAGTAACTTGCTTCACTTTTACACAGAAAAGCAAGTTTTAAACACATAATCTTTGGTGCAATGTAAAAGAATAATGATCGTACAGAAATAATAGAATACAGGCCTCTGTTAGAAAGATATTATAATTTTCCAGGGAAAAAAACAAGCTATTTTGCTGGGATGGTAGTAAGCAATATATAGACTGATACACCTGTTATATATGAGGTAGATAAATGGAACTGTTATTGCTACAGGTATAGCTTAGTTGCTGTTGTCAAAGAATTTCCTGGGTGAAGAAGAGAGGGATAGATGAGTGAAGAGGAGAAGGGCATGAGAAATCAGTCCAAAATTCAATTTATATCTTACAAAATTAAGAAAAGTTAGGAAAAGGTGGGTAGGGGAAGAACACATGAAAACAATGAAAAAGCTGTCATTGATCAAGATGCATTGTATTAACAAACTGCCTTGTCAAATTTTGACTCCATGCAACTACTTAAAGTTAAAAGAAATAAATCCACATTTAGTATATGATTATAATTATATATCTTTAATGTGATTTCTTTATACATTTATGTATATATTTATGTATTTTAAAATACATTTATAGTAGCATCACTAAACTTGATAAAATGTTATGTTTCAACTTCCATACTTCAGCTTAGATAAACCTGAAATAATTATATCATATGAATAATGGCTAACATCATTTCTGAAGTAATATATACACACTCACATGACTTAGGTTCCTGTCCAGAAAGCTTTTTATATCTCCAGGAAGACATTTTTCATGGAAGAATTGAACATTAGAGGAAAAGTGCTTTTAAATATTTCTTTTTAAAGCTAGAGAGCCCCTTCACCAATACAAGAGCTAACATTGCAATCAAAAGCAAAATTGTAGCAGAATAAGATTTTTAGTCAATGTTCCATCTTAAGAAGCTGATGTCTGACCACAATTTCTTTGGGTTAGGGAAGTTGTGGAAAGATTTTGTAGGGACACACAATTAATATTCTCTTTATGTTGTTTCTCCTCTGGGTCTTGATAAAACAATACATTTTCCTCTCTACCCAACCTGCATGAAACTGTTTGGAAGATAGAGCCGTAATGTTTTTTGCACACATTTCTGGTATGAGAACATATATGAAATGGATCTTTTGGAATATTTTGATATGCAAATTATGATTAAATGCTTGCCTATAGCAGAATAAAAGCAGATGCACGTGATGAATATAACAACAGAAGCAGATGGTTTACCACATGCATAACATCTTAATTAATTTATTTTTAGGTAAAATAATTATGTAGCAAGTAGGCTACATTTGAGTGTTTTGTTAGAACTTTCTAATTCTTTGCAAATAAACAAAATTGCTTGTAAAAGTGTCTATTTACATTTACACACAGTGTTTTTTTATTATTTTTAGAATATGTAAATTTCCAGTTAAAATGCACACAGACAATGCAATACCTAATTTGTAGATAAAGATACATTTACTTACTTGTGTCTACAAGTAAACGATGTTGATATATGTCTTTCAATAAAGAAGTGCTAAAACAACTTACATGTGAAATTTTTTACAGTGGAAAAGGAACTTTTGTGTACCTTTAATAATGAAAGTAGGAATAATTTATTTTACATTGTTTTGATCTATTTATATGAACCTGTTTTTTGTTTTTTTCTGGGGTAGGGAGCTTTAACTCAAGGCCTTGTTTGTTGTGTGGTTTTCTTGCTCAAAACTGATGCTCTACTATTTGAGCCACAACTTCACACACACAAAATTTTCTCACTCAAATTTGTGTACCTGGGCTTCAACCCATAGTCCTCAGATCTCAGCCTGCTGAATAGGATCACAGACATGAGATACCAACAGAAAATTATTAAGCGAATTTTAATGTATTTATTTTAGTCCTTATTTGGACAGTGTATTTTGAAAGGAAAATTTAGATGAAGGATAAGTTTTACTTTGATCATAAAAAGTAAGTTAGAATTGTAGATTTATATAAAAATACAGGCTTGTAAAATGTCTCAAATTATACAGCAGTAGAAGATATTTGAATATGTATTTCCCTATTATAAAACCAACTAACAATTGCTTAACTTTTCATTTCTCTTCTACCGTATTTTGTCTTACTTAAATCAATATTTGTGACAAATTTAGATCATCTGTACTACAAAATTCTCTTTTCTTCCACAGAGTGAGTCAGTTGCTTTCAACATGGCTATCTCTATATGGTAGTTTTATGGGTTATTGTGTAACACACGCAAATTATAACACTTTTAACAGATAAATGATTTTTACCATTTCACCAAGCTTATTGTAATATCCCAAGCTACAGTTTTAATAAGTAAATCACTAACAGGACTTATATTTATAAAATTAACTAAAAATTTGTTGAAATTTTAACCTAATGGATGATCACTGGTCTTCTAACTATAATCCCACTATGCTAGCTGTTGTGAAGACACACATTTTGTTCTAATTCTACACATCAACTTGCATTTCAAAATAAACTCATTAATTCCTCTTAAATAAGTATACACTCATCTACTGTGCATGTGTCAATGTATGTATGTATGAATGTATGTGTGTATCAATCTATCAAACCATCCATCCATTATTCCATCTATCATCAATCTACTTACCTACCTATCTACCTACCTACATACCTATCTTTCTGTTTATCTCTATATCTATATATGTTTATACACAAATACACATGTGAATAACCATGTAACAAACATAGGTGAATGAACAGGTCAGCAGATAAAGTTATATAAACATTCTTTAGCGAATAAAGAATATAATGTTATTTTTCAAAAACTATTAAGATTTAATGCTTAATAAAATCTAAAACCTCGAGTAATAAATGTACAACACATACATGACTAGAAACAAAGTGACTCAGATAAATACAAAATACTCTTTTTAAGGCAAGTCTCCAGTATTAAAGAAAATCTTGGAATTTTTTTTGGTGGTAGATATTACTTAGGAAACACATTTGCTTATTACCTCATCTCAGTTAAATATAGTAAAAAAATGAGAACAATGATGAACACCTAGGCGGAAACCTGATGAGCTAGATTAAAATGCAATCAAACCAATAATTAAATTATCTACCTATGATTGTATTTTAGTGCAGGTCTTTCTTTAAATGTTCACTTCATAATGCTAATAATACTGCTACAGTAACCCTTATAATTACAGATAAGTTATGCAACCGTATTGGTACTCCAGTTAGATCTTTAACCAGAAAATAATGCTGCTACTAATATTATGTTAAAGAATATGGAGTGTCAATAACTTCATATTCTCCATAAAGTATGAAAGTGAGTAATTAGTTAAGAAAACATAGTATGTGAAACATAATTATGAAGTCATGTGGCCAATGGTTCTTTTCATGTTTGTATAATGATTTTACAAATTAAAAATAATGGTTCTTGGTATATAAGAAAGGCAATTAACACCTAAGACAAGTATTTCTCTCTCATGGGTGTGTATGTGTGTGAGAAAAA
Organism: Perognathus longimembris pacificus; assembly: GCF_023159225.1. Lineage (NCBI taxonomy): Eukaryota > Metazoa > Chordata > Mammalia > Rodentia > Heteromyidae > Perognathus > Perognathus longimembris. The sequence continues at coordinate 14,380,842 of NC_063163.1, forward strand.
CTGAAAGAGGTATCTGTGGATGAAGAATTTTCCACTGAGACAATTACAGAATGTATTATGATAATATGCAAGTTTTATTTAAGATAACATTGTATCAAGGTTTCCTTTTACATTCTTGGCAAATTTGGATGTTAAGCAACAAAAATAGCTCGAAGGCATAAAATATGTATTTGAATAAATTACTCAACCTTCCAAATTCAAGTGTGTGTGTGTGTGTGTGTGTGTGTGTGTGTGTGTGTGTGTGTAAGGTTTGTCAGAAAGGAAACCCACCACATGGTGAGGGTAGAAATGAGTTTATTGGGGGGGGGGGAGCAAACTGCCAGCCCAGACAAGATGGAGGTGTAGGGAGAAAGATGGAAAGAAAGAAGGAAAAAGAGAGAAAAGAGCAAGAGAAAGTAAGAGAGAAAAAGAAAGAGAGCATGGACTGAATTAAACCAGATTATAGGAAAAGGTGGGAGATATGGCCAGGTGGATTGGATGTGACCTCAGAGAAGGAGGAGGCAACTGCCTCCAGGTGTGTCAGTTACCTAGGTAACTTAGGTTCTGGGTGCAGACTTAAACAGGTGGAGGGAATCTGCATTGAGAACTCCTGAAAGTGGTCCTTACATTGTGGCCTTTAAATAATTATGAATAAGGGTGCCAACTCTCTCTGGATACTTCCTGCTGGCAAGGGGCATTGGCATTAGGGGTACAAGGTGGAGATGTGGCCCCTCTGGGAGAAGCAAGCAGCAGCTGCCCTTTGTTGGTAGATGCCAGTCCTTGAATGAAGCCTGGAAGAAGTCTCATAAAGCTGGGGCTATAACTTATTAGTATTTGACCACAAATACTTGTCAAAATTATTTATCTAAAACCACCTGCTTTTTCCTTTGGCTTGTGGAGTAGATAAAACCCAGAATGGCTGGTTCTTGACAGGGACACTACAGGAGGGTACCTGGAACCCAGCATGTGTCACATTCTTGAGGGCACAAACCAAAAGGTTGGGATATTGAGATTGATTTTCTAGCCTATGAGGCATTCTGACTTTATGGAATAGTCTGATGAGGACATAGGAGTCCACACACACACACACACACACACACACACACACACACACACACACACACACACTAATCCAAATAAACTTAATAGTAGGAAAGAAAGTAATTGCATTCATGCATTCTTCAAATATGTATTGGGCCCTGCTAGGTGTCAGGAACTGCACTCTACACTGTGTGTACCATAGATAGATTTGGTGATAATTCAATGTGTGGCATCACCAAGAAGCATGTTATTGTAAGGGACATTAGAATTGGTCTTGGGAGACGGAATTTCAACACAATTAGGAATGAAGCAGAGAAGTCAAAAGGGAATAAGTAGCAAAACCTGTTAATACAGCAAGAGTGTGGAGGCTCTGCTTCTTTAACAGGATGCACTGTTCATATCTGTGAAGACAGAGAAAAGAGATTACATACAAAAGAAAAATACAGAAGTTAGAATATAGTGTATTGACAATGCCAGCTTCACATTATCCATTATCACTAGCTCATTTCTTTGTTAGATTTCCAAATTTGCAAAATTTCAAAATACTAATTAGAATTAATATTGTGATAGAAGTTTGAATCCAGTGTCTATTTTGGAGGAAGGCTGTTTTGCTACTAAGAATTCATTCACTTTCTCTAGTGGCTAAATGATGTTTTGGATGAGTGAAGGATGCTTCTGAATCAGCATAGCAGACTTCTATTTACAAAGTTCCAGTCCTTGCTTGGATGTTGTGCACTTGCTGTCCAAAATTCTTAATACATGGTTAATTCTTAAAAGATCCTACAGTATAATGTTGCACAATTCCCTACATATAGAGTAAAGGCACATGTCATGAGCTCTCTTAGAGAGATTGTATGCGTTCCTCTTATTTCAGTGGGCCCTGTCTTATCTGAGTATTAGCATAATCAATCTCCTTGCCCCAGAGTGAACATTAGTAGGAACATCAGCCTGAGTCATAGCAATGGAAAGCAAGCCTAATCTAAATTTTTTGATTTTGCTTTTTTCACTGTGCAGTGCTCTAAGATGTTGAGTTTTCATTTCTTCATTGAATATGAAAATGGTAAATTGAACTCTGGAGCTAATGAATGTGCAATAATAGGTGAATGTAAATAATTAATAATAATAAAAGTCGTCTTCTTCTTCTTCTTCTTCTTCTTCTTCTTCTTCTTCTTCTTCTTCTTCTTCTTCTTCTTCTTCTTCTTCTTCTTCTTCTTCCTGAGATGCAAGTCAGCCTTCAGAGGAGAGAAGGCCTGAAGGTGGGCTGAAGTAGCCTCCTGAGGGTTAGGTGATCTCTTACAATGTGTAGCACTTGCACACTGAATTTTTGCACACAATAGACTGAAACAGTGGATTGCTTCTTAGGGGCAGACAAATATACCAGCAGGTATCCAGCTCTTGAAATAGAAATAATCTTTATAGAAATCACTGCAGATAGTGCAAAATGTATTTTTCATCTTGATATTTAGCATATCTTCTATTAAAAACATTAGGTTTATGGATGTGTAAATGGCAGCCCAGATCCTGAATTTTTATCATATTGATAGAAATATATAAAAATAAGAATTTCTCTGCTTGAAAGAGGTAGGGATTCTCATCTCCTCCCTGCATCATCTCCTTCAATATTATTCAGGCAAACACTCTGGACTCTGTCAGGAACCTTAAGAGCACAGTGCCCAAAAACAGTGCCCACAGAACCACTATTCAATGCCATTATACTAATACTTGTTTCCATATTCTTTGTTCAATGCTCAACCCTGGGAAGAAGCTTGCTGGTTCCGCTTCCAGTGCTCTGCAGCAGGGCTGATTGAGGACCTGCAGACCTGTCTCTTTCCACCTGGGAGACAGACCTCCACTAAGGTGTCAACAAATGTTCCTGTGGAGCAAGCACACCCACAGAGGTGTGCTGCTTGGCCTGGCCAGGCTGGCTGGAGCTGTCGCCTCTGACTAGCATCAGGAGGTCTTAGATTTCTGCTCTCTTTTGGGCTGTGGAGGCCATGATTCTGAAAAAGAGTCCAGGAACCAGAGTTGGAAGATAAATGGCACAGGATGGCATTAAATCAGCTAAGATCACCTCTTTCTTCTTCTTCCCCATGGCAACAAGAACATCCCCGGCCACCACTGCAGGGCATTGGCCCTGGGTTGTGGTTTTGTCCATAACTCCATATTTGGAGCCATCAGCGATGATAGCATTTAAGGAGAGGTTGGTGTGGCTGTAGCCACGGCTGATGACAGTCACCTTGATCTTGTCGTCATGCTCAGTCTCTGCACGTAGAGAGTCAAAGAATTCTGGTGGCGTGCTTGGAGGAGTGTTTCCAAAGAAAACTTACTCATTATTTTCAATTAAATTCCGAATTACCTAAAGGTTTTTCTGTCCATCATAAATTGTATCTGTGTAATCATTTTATGACCCATTGTTTGAATGACTGTCAGTAGGTTTATGTAGTAATCCCAAATTCATCAACTTTGTAGAACTTTGTCATCGGTTTTAATAATTCAAAGATCTTACTAATATTGACTTATCCTAAACTCTGTAGTACATAAAAAAGGATGACTCAACTGGTATGTTTCCTCTATGTTGTACAAAGCTAGAATTAAAGTGGTGTCCCAACTCAAAGTTCTGAGAGGGATTTCCCCCCAACTCATTGGTGTTGATCAGATTCAGTCATTTCAGTAGCAGTTGTAGGATTGAAGTTCTGCAGCTTTAGAGCAAGAGGCAGGATATTGTGAGAAGAAAGGGATATTTAGGGTGCTGGCTTTCTTCTGCCTGTTTACAAAGTCCCCTTTACCAACAACACATCCTCTTTGTCACCTGTAACAATTTCTATAAGTGCCTCATATTTTTCCTTTTGTACTTTTCAAAGGCAGTTGTGTCCATGTGTGATAATTGACACTTGTAATTGAGTAAATTGCAAGTTCTTGGCCAGCATGAGACTTGGACAAGACTTTGTCCCAAACCAAAACTAAATAGTATATAATAAGCAAAACAAATTATCCTAAAGATATCTTTCATTATAATGCCCAATGATTTCCCTATTGTCATTTTATGGATTTGTGATTTTCTTTTCACCTTAAATTATATCTCAATCATAACTAAAGGATAACAACCTGTGGAGAGGGAAACTCCTCTACAGTTCTGTCAGTCTCTCTACCTGTGATACAGGCTATCACCAAGAAATATTCACTTGAAATATTCAGGACACTACACAGTATAGACCAGGGAGAAATCCTCCAGATGGCGGCTGAGCACGGATGACCTGAAATCGCAGGAAAGCGTGAGTACCCCACGAAAGATATTCTCACTCACGCTCACAGAGCAGCTTCTAGAAGGCAGCCCTTCCCCCACCGCCAGAGCAAAGCGCCATCTTTGCCAATGGCATAGGGTCAGACCAGATTGGAACTAAAGCAGGCCTGGGGAAAGCAAGGTCAAAGGAGCCATCTTTGAAAAGGGCAAGAGGGACCGACCAGTGAGAGCCAGCTCCTCCCAGGAGAACTCCCCCTGCCCTGGTGGGAGACAAGTCCTGGGCCTCGGCTTAGCCAGAGGTGCCCCGCCCTGCCCACCGGAATTTCTAAATTTAAAGCAATAGCGGTGAGCAGCTACCGGCGGCACGGAAACACCAGACAGGGGAACAAACAGTTCCTGAGACAGTTAAATGGTCCCGTCACAGAGGAATCCCAATTCCCAGCCTGAAACGGAGCTGCATTCCATAGCTCCCTCTGCCAAGGAGGCCACCCTGCCCAGGAGGGAGGAGCCTCCCCCAGGCAAGCAACTCTCAGCTGGGTAAAACAGGCCAGAGACGCCCCGCCCTGCTGAGTCCACAGCCTATTCAAAGCCAGGCATCAAAGGCAGCGGCCCCACAGCAGACAGAGGAGCCGCAGTTCCCGAGACTGCTCATGTCCCCATCTAGAGAGGACACCCAAGGCCTACCTGCAAGCTGTGCAAACCACAGAGACCCAGGATTGCACCAGCAGGGGAGAAGGGTCAGAACAGATCCAACCCCTGCAAACTGAAATCAAGTCAAACCAGCCAAGCAGCAAAATAGACTGCGGACCATCGCAAGGAAACCAGAGACTGGGGAAAGACCACCCAAACAAGGAGGACTCCATTTTTTTTTCTTCTTTTAAAACATTTTTTAAACTTTAAAAAAAAAAATTTTTGTTGTTGTTTGTTTGTTTTCCATTTATACAGGTTTGTTTTATCAAATTTTTGATTGTTTGTTTGTTTGGGTTGTTCCTTTTCTGGTTTTTTTACTTTTTATTTTTTTCTTTTTTCAATAATATTTCTCTGTTTTGTGCATCTGTCTTCCAGTATTTTTACTTTATTTCTCTTGTTGCATTCTCTTTCTTTAAAAATTATTTTCCTATGAATAACACCTCCACTTTTCTGCTAACTCTCCATTGTCTATCATTTTAACCTTGTTCTTTCGACTGATTCTACTCTTCTCCACATTTCCACGTCACTGAAACTAAACCAAAATCATCCCCCCAATACATTTTACTCTATTTTCTTTACTACCTCCAACTTACCATCCTGACTTACTGCCTGGACCTCCAGGTTCCATTGACTCCTGGTTATTGGATAGAGGGTATCCCAGTTTACTCCGAGTGAATCAAAAGAATTCATAGAGAAAGCCAGTCCTAAAAGAACTTAATATAAAACCAAGAATTGCTTATAGGGTTGTAACAGCAAATAAGTAACTACTGAATACAGGGCCCAGGATTGGTTGTTATATTGAAATTGTATTCTTTAGGAACAACAAATCTAATTTTATAGACAGGTATACAAGGTATCTGTATATAATGGTGAACTTCTAAGATTTACACAACAGTGCTCACAGGTGCTGGTAGACTGGCATTCCCAATCCAAATGAGCAGAAGGAGCACAAGAAAGATGGCAAACAATGAAGTCTTATCCCCCACTCAAAAAAAGCAGGAAGCAGAGCAGTCAATCAAAGACATAGAAGAGAACTCCCAAAATGCTCTACGAAGTCTAGTGATAAACATGATAAATGAAAAGTTTGAATCCCTTCAGCCAATTATTCTAGAGCGTGAGGAGGCAAAGCAAAAATTAATGGAGAATTTCATGGCATCCACAAATAGAAAGATAAATGAACTTCAAGAGTCAAATGAAAAGATAGCTACCCAGTTTAAAGATTGGAGAGACAACACTCAAAACCAAAATAATGAAGTTAATGAAGTAAAGAAGCCCATACAAGCCCTAAGAAATGACATGGAAATCATCAGGAAAGACCAGTCAGAAGGAAAAGAGATTCGAAATCAAGAAGTTAGCCTACAGTCCCGACTAACTGAAGCAGAGGATCAAATCTCATGAGCTGAATATTCCTTAATTCTATGGAGAAAGATCAAAAATCAATACAAATCCAGTCCAATCAACAAAACACATCGCTACAGGAGATTCAAAACAAAACCGCAAAGAACCAATAGCCCCCTCATCAAGTGGGCTAAAGACTTGCAAAGAGTCTTCTCTGATGAGGAAATGAGAATGGCCAAGAGACATATGAAAAAATGCTGTACATCACTGGCCATAAAAGAAATGCAAATCAAAACAACATTGAGATTCCATCTCACCCCAGTAAGAATGTCCTATATCAAGAAAACTAACAATAGTAAATTTTGGAGGGTATGTGGCCAAAAGGGAACCCTACTTCATTGTTGGTGGGAATGTAAACTGGTTCAGCTACTCTGGCAAGCGGTATGGAGATTCCTCAGAAGGCTGAATGTAGAACTCCACTATGACCCAGCAGCCCCACTTTTGGCTATCTATCCAAAGACCACAAACACAATCATAGTAATGCCACCAGCACAACAATGTTCATCACAGCACAATTTGTCATAGCGAGAATGTGGAACCAACTCAGATGCCCCTCAGTAGACGAATGGATCAGGTAAATGTGGTACATATACACAATGGAATTTTATGCCTCTATCAGAAAGAATGACATTGTCCCATTTGTAAGGAAATGGAAGAACTTGGAAAAAATTATACTAAGTGAAGTGAGCCAGACCCAAAGAAACATGGACTCTATGGTCTACCTTATTTGGAATAATTAGTACAGGTTTAGGCAAGTCATAGCAGAGCATTACAAGAGCCCAATAGCTATACCCTTATGAACACATAAGATGATGCTAAGTGAAATGAACTCCATGATATGGAAACAATTGTTATATCACAGTTGTAACTACTTTCAACGTCCCATGTGTATCTGTAGCTTCTATTATTGATGATGTTCTTGTATCACCTTCCTGTGGTTGTACCTACACTATCTCTGTAATCTTTTCTGAGTATATTGGAAACCATGTATACTGGTATGGGAACTAGGAAATTGAAAGGGAATACCAAAATTGAGAGACACAGGGTAAAAAAAGACAAACAACTACAAAAGCAATACTTGCAAAGCTGTTTGGTGTAAGTGAACTGAACACATCGGTGGGGGAAATGGAAAGGGGGAGGAGGGAGGGGGTATGAGGGACAAGGTAACAAACAGTACAAGAAATGTATCCAATGCCTAACATATGAAACTGTAACCTCTCTGTACATCAGTTTGATAACAAAAATTTGAAAAAAAGTAATAAAGTAGGAAAGAATGAATTTAAGAATAAAAGAATTATCATTCAGTAGAAACACAAAAATGGATAGAAAGGGAAGAGGTGATTACAGAGGGGTAAATGAGACATAATGGGTAATGGGGTAACAATGACTAAAAACAAATGTACTTATTGTAAATGCAACCCCCCTGTTCATCAACTTTTCAATAAAAATAAAATTTAATAAAGAAAAGAGGCAACAAAAAATATTCAGGACACTGTCTCTAAAAGCAAGACAAGAATGAGATCTATATAAGTCATGAGTAATGTTACCTGTTGGCCAATTTTGAACTTTCCCTTTTTATTTCCTCTGCTTTAAATATTTTTTTCCTGTTTCTGTCATTTATTCTTGAGAGCTAGTCGTAAATTAATATAAATTAATTTTACCTCTGCAATATATTTATGTACTAATAAAAAGTGAGGGGAAATTAAAACAGCACCTAAAGACATAGAACCTTTGTCTGCAGCAGGATGAGCAAAACAGCAAGGCAGCTGAGTACAGTTTTTGTCAGGAGGTGCAAAAGAGCCAGGTAAGCAGATGTAGGCCTGGGGCCTGTAAGAACAAAACAAAGGCTATGCTGGCAGAAGAGTCTGCAATGCCACTCGAGGATAGCATTCATGTTTGTTGTTAATATTTTAATTATGTCAACACACAAAAAAATAAAGCTGGAAATTCTTGTGCCTGTGGCTCACACCTGTAAACCTAGTTACTAAGGAAGCTGAAATCTGAGGAACGTGGTTCAAAGCCAGCACAGGTAGGAAAGTCCATGAAACTCTTATCTCCAATTAACCATTTGAAACTTGGAAGTGGAGCTCTGGATCAAAGTGGTAGAGGAGCGGCTAGCCTTGAGCTGAAAAGTTCAGGGACAGGGCCCAGTCCCAGAGTTCAAGCCACACAATTGACTACATGAATGAATGAATGAATGAATGAATAAAGCAAGCAAGCTTTTATTTATTTTTTTTTTATACTTTTTTTTTATTATTTTTTTTTTATTAATTGGACATAAATTTTTTTACAAGGTGTTGTGCAAAGAGGGTGCAGTTACATAGTAGGGCAGTGTGTACATTTCTTATGATATCTTACAACCTGTTTTTCTATCCCTTGTCTAGGTCAGGTTGACATATATGCAATATACAATGTATCAAGAACATATACAGTATTCACAGACTTGGTCTCTACTGTCTCTCCGTCTCCCTTTGTTAACAGTCATATATCAGGGAGATCATGCCCCTTTGTTTTCTGTGTTCTAGGCTTGTCTCACTCAACATTATTTGTTCGAGTTCCGACCATTTCCCTGCAAATAACAATATTTCACCATTCCTAATCGCTATGTAGTATTCCATTGTGTATAAGTACCATATTTTTTGGATCCATTCGTCTGTGGAGGGGCATCTGGGTTGTTTCCATATTTTAGCTATTGTGAATTGTGCCGCGATAAACATGGTAGTACAAATGCCTTTTTGATATCTTGGATTTTGCTGTTTAGGATAGATGCCTAGGAGTGGTATGGCTGGGTCATAGGGTAGGTCTATATTGAGCTTTTTGAGAAACCTCCATACTGTTCTCCAAAGTGGTTGTACTAATTTGCACTCCCACCAACAATGGAGAAGGGTTCCTCTTTCCCCACAGCCCCTCCAGCATTTGTTGTTTCCTGAGTTCAGAGTATAGGCCATTCTAACTGGGGTGAGGTGGTATCTCAGGGTTGTTTTTATTTGCATTTCCTTTACTACCAGGGATGTTGAGCATTTCCTCATATGTTTCTTTGCCATTTTTATATCTTCTCTTGTGAAGTCTCTCTTTAGCTCTTTTGCCCATTTCCTAATAGGTTTATTGGGCTTGGAGGGGCTTAGTTTTTTGAGTTCTCTGTAGATGACAGATATCAGGCCTTTGTCTGTTGCTGTGCTGGTAAATATCCTTTCCCATATCGTTGGCTGTCTTTCTATTTTGGTGGCTATGTCCTTAGCTGTGCAGAAACTTTTTAATTTGTAGTAGTCCCATTTGTCGAGTCTTTCTCCTATTTGTTGTGCCCCTGGGACTCTATTCAGGAAGTTCCTTCCTGTGCCTATAAGTTCTAGTGTCTTTCCTACTCTGTCCTTCAGTAGTTTCAAGGATTCAGATCTGATGTTGAGGTCCTTGATCCATTTTGAGTTGATCTTGGTGCATGGTGATAGGCTTGGGTCTACTTTGAGTTTTCTGCATATGGCTGCCCAGTTCTCCCAGCACCAGTAGTTGAAGAGGCTATGTTTATTCCATTGTATATCTTTAGCTCCTTTGTCGAATATCAGTTGGCTGTAAGAGTGCGGTTTTATTTCTGGGTCTTCAGTTCTAATCCATTGGTCTTCCGATCTGTTTTTATACCAATACCATGCTGTTTTTGTTATGATGGCCTTGTAGTAGATCTTGAAGTCAGGTATTGTGATACCTCCTGCATTGCTTTTTTTGCCTAGAATTGCTTTGGCTATTCTAGGTTTTTTGCTGTTCCATATGAATTTATGGATTGGTTTCTCTATTTCAGTGAAGAATGTGGCTGGGATTTTGATAGGTATTGCATTGAATTTGTATAACAATTTGGGCAATATGGCCATTTTCACTATATTGATTCTGCCTACCCATGAGCATGGGAGGTCTTTCCATCTCCTTGTGTCTTCTTTGATTTCCCTTATTAGATTTTTGTAGTTTTCATTGAATAGGTCCGTCACGTCCTTGGTTAAGTTGATCCCTAGGTACTTTATTCTTTTTTTGGCTACTGTAAATGGAATTGTTTCCATAATTTCCTTTTCTCTTTGTCTATTGCTGGTGTACAGAAAAGCTGCTGACTTTTGTGGGTTGATTTTATATCCTGCTACTTTGCCAAATTGGTTTATTAGGTGTAGGAGTTTGGGTACTGAGGTTTTTGGGTCCTTCAGATACAAGATCATGTCGTCTGCGAATAGGGATAACTTGATTTCTTCCTTGCCGATGTGGATCCCTTTGATGTCCTCCTCTTGCCTTATTGCTATGGCTAGGGATTCCAGCACTATGTTGAACAGAAGTGGGGAGAGTGGGCATCCTTGTCTTGTTCCTGATTTTAGGGGGAATGACTTAAGTTTCTCTCCATTTAATATGATATTAGCAGTTGGTCTGTTGTATATGGCTTTTATTGTTTTGAGGAATGTTCCATCTATTCCTGTTCTCTCCAAAGCTTTTAATAGGTATGGATGTTGTATTTTGTCAAAGGCTTTTTGGGCATCGACTGAGATAACAATGTGATTCTTGATTTTAGCTCTGTTTATGTGGTGAATTACGTTGATTGATTTACGGATGTTGAACCATCCTTGTGACTGAGGGATGAAGCCTACTTGGTCATGATGTATGATATTCTTGATCACTTTCTGGATCCTATTAGCTAATATTTTATTGAGGAGCTTTGCATCTGTGTTCATTAGTGATATTGGTCTGTAGTTCTCTTTTTTTGTTGGGTCTTTGCCTGGTTTGGGAATTAGTATGATATTAGCTTCGTAGAATGAGTTTGGAATTTCTCCCTCCATTTCTATTTCGCGGAAGAGTTTGAGGAGTATTGGAATTAGCTCCTCACTAAAGGTTTTGTAGAATTCATTGGTGAATCCATCTGGGCCTGGGCTTTTCTTAGTAGGGAGGTTCTTGATTACCTCCTGTATCTCACCGTAAGTTATTGGTTTATTTAGCTGATTTATTTCTTCTTGGTTCAGTTTGGGCAGTTTGTACTTCTCTAAGAATTGATCCATTTCTGTAGAATTATTGTTTTTTGCTGAGTAGAGGTTTTGGAAATAGCTCCTTATGATTGTTTGAATATCGTGTGTACTTGTTGTAATTTTTCCTGTGGAGTCCCTGATTTTACGAATATGAGTCTCTTCTCTTCTTTTTTTTGTAAGTCTTGCAAGGGGTCTGTCAATTTTGTTTATTTTCTCAAAGAACCAGCTTTTAGTCTTATTTATTTGTTGAATGGTCTTTCTATTTTCAATCAGATTTATCTCTTCTTTAATCTTTGTGATCTCTCCTCTCCTAGTCGTTTTAGATTCTGTCATTTCTTGTTTCTCCAGTTGTTTTAGTTTCATCGTGAGGGTATTCACCTGCTCTGCTTCCATTCTTTTAATGTGGGTGCTGAGTGCAATGATCTTGCCCCTCAGAACTGCCTTAGCTGTGTCCCATAGGTTTCTTTGTGATGTGTTTTCTTTGTCATTGTGGCTTATGAATTCATTGATTTCATCTTTAATTTGATCTGTGGCCCAAGTGTTGGATAGCAGCGTGGGGTTTAGCCTCCAAGAGTGTGTATAGGCTCTGTGGTATCCTTTGTTGTTGAGGGTTACCTTTAATCCACTGTGGTCAGATATAATACATGGGATGACGTCAATACTTTTGTATTTGCTGAGGTTCTTTGTGTGGGCTATGACGTGGTCTATTTTGGAATATGATCCATGGGCTGCTGAAAAGAAGGTGTATTGGGTCTCTGTGGGGTGAAAGGTTCTATATAGGTCTGTTAGATCCATTTGGGAAATGGTGTTATTTAGGTCCTCAGCTCCCTTACTAATCCTCTGAGTGTTGGATCTGTCTCTTGGAGAGAGAGGAGTATTAAAGTCACCCACTATGATTGTGTTTGCGTCTATCTTGCTCTGTAATTCTTTGAGAATTTGCTTGACATATGTCGGGCCTCTTTTGTTTGGTGAGTATACATTTATCACCGTGATTTCTTGATTCTGGATTTTTCCTTGTATTAATATGTAGTGTCCTTCTTTGTCTTTTTGAGTGGACTTTAAAGAGAAGTCAAGCTTGTCTGAGATCAGGATGGCTACACCTGCCGTTTTGGTGGATGCATTTGCTTGGTATATCTTGCTCCATCCTTTCACTCGAAGCCTGTTTTTGTCCCTTGCTGTAAGGTGGGTCTCTTGTAGACAGCAGA